>NC_084825.1:13313621-13388621 GCF_958449725.1 Rosa rugosa
CCATGGATAGAATATATCAACTAGTACAATGAGAGCTCTATATGGGTTCTTATCAGAACCCAAGTAGATGCGTTCTGCAACAAAGGGATGAATGATTAATTGAGAATATATTGAAGCAGCTATGAAGAGCCAATTACATGGATAGCTAAAGTATAAAAAAGTCAAATTTAAGAAAACCCATACAAATTTTAAGGAGACAAGTGATGAAACAAGATTCCTCACCTCGATGTATAAAATGAGAAGGTGGAGCGTGAGACTGGAACAGCTGCCGGGTTTGAGATATGTAAATTTTGAGATCTCGCCACACTCAATGTTGGCCTCTTCGAGCTAGCAGGGGTACAAGGAGAAGTAGCCGTCGGTGAAAATCTTTGGGCCCAACCCTCACAGCAGCCATCGATTTCCCATATTTGACAGACAGATTGAGAGAAGGATTGCTTCACAGAAGCAATCGATTTCCCCAATTCGAGAGAGAGATGAGAGAAGGGTTCTTGCCTTCTTTCAGTCTTCCGAGATCCGAGAGAGAGAGAGAGAGAATCAAACTTCCAACCATTGGCATGGTGATGAGAGATGTACTGCCCTCATTCAGCGACATTGGTCCCAACCTACTACTGGGAATGTTTTGCATCAAATAGGACAAAAAATTGCTATCACAGGTCAGCAACTTATGGCATGGCATGTTACTGAGTTTCAACAACAAAAGAATAAGCTACACAGTCTCGAGGCTAAAATGAATGATATCATTAAGAGGCCATTCTCACATGAACAATATGAGGAGCAACGCCTCCTGCATGTGCGACATAGTCAAATCCTAGCTCAACAGGAGAAATATTGGATTCAGAGATCAAGAGCTGTTTGGTTAAAAGAAGGGGACAGGAACTCTGCCTTCTTCGATCGTAAAGCCTCCAATAGACGCAGCAGAAATACAATCAAGGGTTTGCAAAATGAGCGTGGGGAATGGACAACTGACCCTGATGAAATTAGTCGAATTCTGGTTGATTATTACAAGAATATTTTTGCCACTGAGGGTTGTGATGATGCAGCTATTTCGGAGATTTTTAGAGCCACCCCAATGAGAGTCACACCACTCATGAACTCGGCACTGTTGCAGCCCTATACTGATGAGGAAATCAAAACAGCTGTGTTTCAAGTGCACCCATCCAAAAGTCCTGGACCTGATGGTATGTCTCCCTTCTTCTTTCAGAAATATTGGAGCATTGTAGGTATGGATGTCTGTGTAGCTATTCGAAACTTCCTTGATCATGGTGATATTTGGACTGAGTCCAACTTTACTCACTTGTGCCTTATCCCAAAGATCCCAAACCCTACTGATGCTTCTCACTTTCGCCCTATAGCTCTGTGTAATGTTGTTTACAGAATCAGTTCCAAATTGCTGCAAACAGATTGAAGAAATGGCTTCCGGAAATTATTTCTCCATTGCAGAGTGCATATGTTCCAGGCCGTTTAATATCAGACAACACTCTGATAGCTAAGAAGCTGCCCACTTCATGCATAAATTGAAACATCAGGAAGAAGGTTTTTTCTCTCTTAAATTGGATATTAGTAAAGCATATGATCGCCTTGAATGGCGCTTTCTGCATGCAATGTTGACTAAACTTGGTTTTGATTCCAAATGGATTGCCATTGTTATGAGTTGTGTCCAATCTGTCTCTTATGCTATTCTTGTCAATGGGGAACAGACCAAGGAGATTACTCCAACTCGTGGTATCAGGCAGGGTGATCCATTATCACCATACCTATTTATTTTATGTGCAGAGGGTCTGTCAACATTGTTATCTCAGGCGATAGAGTCTGGTTTTATCACAGGTTTGAAGATGTGTCCTCAAGCCCATATTCTGCATCATTTATTTTTTGCTGATGACAGCTTCTTATTTGGTGAGGCAACTGTGCAAGAATGCCTTCACGTGAGGGCAATCCTTGATATTTATGCAAAAGCTTCTGGACAAAGGGTCAACTTTCAAAAAAGTAGTGTGGTATTTAGTAGAAATGTCCCTATAGATTTGCATAATGATTTGGCTACTATTCTTGAGGTGCAGTGTATAGAGGAGCATGATCGCTATTTGGGTTTGCCCTTGACAGTAGGTAAATCAAAAACAGCAAAATTCTTGTACATTAAGGAGAAGCTGACCAAAAGATTGGTGAATTGGAAGGCTAAAATTCTAAGCAGTGCGGGTAAAGAGATCCTCATAAAAGCCGTGGCTCAGACCATGCCGTTGTATGCTATGAATTGCTACTTGTTACCAAAAGGGTTGTGCGATGATATTCATCATCTCTGTGCGTCTTTCTTTTGGGGAGACACTGATGCTAAAAAGAAGATTCATTGGCGTTGCTGGGAAAAATTGTGCCTCACCAAGCAAGAAGGAGGTATGGGCTTTAAAAATATTTATGCATATAATCTGGCCATGTTAGCTAAGCAGGGATGGAGATTTTTATCGAACCCGGACTCTTTAGTTGCTCGATTGTTTAAAGCTCGATATTTCCCTAACTGCACTTTTTGGGAGGCTCAACTAGGAGATGCTCCATCCTTCTCTTGGAGAAGTATCCTTGAGGGTAGACCTATCTTGAAGGCAGGGGTTAAATGGAGAATTGGAGATGGATCAAGTGTGCATATTTGGAATGATCAATGGATTCCAAACTGTTCCAGCTTTCTACTTCAACAATCAAGACATTCTTCTTCCTTCAATATGGTCTCTGATCTTATTAATCCACATGATCGTACGTGGATCCATGCTACTATTAATACTATCTTCCCAGCTGTTATTGCAGAGCAGATCTTGACTATTCCCTTGAGTAGGAGAACAGTGGCAGATAAAATTATGTGGGCACCGGAAAAGAGGGGTTTCTTTACGGTCAAGTCATCTTATTGGATAGCACGTCAACAAGTTTTGGGACATGTTCTCACTACTTCTTCTAGCGGTGATCCTTTTAGAGAATTATGGCGTAGACTATGGAAAGCAAGGGTGCCTGGCAAAGTACATATTTGTGTATGGCGAGCATGTCAGAATCTTTTGCCTACTAGAGACTGTCTACTGACTTAGGGTTACGATGGTGATACAAGATGCTTATTGTGCTCCGCCACTATGGAGGACACCACACATATTTTCTGTAAGTGTCTGCTGGCCATTGAGCTTCTCTCTGCCTCTCCATTTCATCTAGCTTCTTCTTTGATTCCTAACATGCCTTTTAAGGAATGGATGTTGGAAGTTGCCCTCAAGCTTAAACCCAAGGTGTTTGAGCAATTATTGATGATCATTTTGTCGTTATGGAAGAACCGAAATGCTGTGCTATGGGAGAATAGTTTGAAGCCTGCTTCTGTGCTCATGTGCAGTGCCATGGCATGGTTAGAGGATTTTCACAAAGTCAGAGCACTTGCAGTCAGTTTCAAAAGGCCCAACAAACAACGTTGGAAGCCTCCTGAAGGTAATCACATTAAAATTAATGTTGATGGAGCTTACGTCTCACCACTAACCGATGAGGGAATAGGTGGTGTGGCTCGTGATTCACGTGGCCACTTCATTGCAGCTTTTGCACATTCCATTCCACATGTGGGCTCTACGAAGCAAGTGGAATTGGTAGCTATTAGAGAAGGCCTTGATCTTGCAAGGCAACTGCAGCTATCCGAAGTGATTCTTGAAACAGACTGCCTTGTTGCAGTGCAGGACATTGCTCAAAATGCTAGCTCTGATTTGGCTAGTATTGTTGATGACATTCTGGAGGTTCAGAAATTAATGCCAAAGGTTCAGATCACTTTTGTGCCTAGAACGTGCAACCGGCTTGCACATAGGTTAGCTAGTATAGGCTTTGAATCTAGTCTTAAGGAGGCTTGGTTTACACAAGCTCCAGATTGTATTACAGATCTGATACTTTCAGACTGTACTAATCTCAGTTGAGCTCTCTCTTAATAAAACTTCATATTATTTCAAAAAAAAAAAAAACTTCCAACCATGGGAATTAATAGTACACTAGCCCATACTCAATTTTGAAATGGAATGACTCATGTCAAACAGCAAATGACTTAGTTCTTGGCTCATTAACATGGCTGGAAGAGTATCAGAAAGCTAGACAAATTAATTGTAAGCCAAAGACTCGAAGCAGCCAAAGATGGAGGCCAGCAGAAAGTGGAAAATGGAAGTTGAATGTGGACGGCAGTTTTCTACCACATCGTACTACTGGGGGTATTGAAGCATGCTCAGTGACTCTGCTGGCAGTTTCCGAGGTGCCTTGGCTGCACCTGCAATGCACATGGCGTCTGCCAAGCAGGTGGAACTGTTGGCCATTAAGAAGGTTATTCAATTGCTGCAACAGGTTCAAATTGAGAATGTTGAGATCGAGACTGACTGTCTTCAAGCTGCTTTAGCTATCAAAGCTGTAAACCATGAAAGACTGGCTGAGGGAGACTTAATAGATGACATCAAGGTGCTCCTGCAGTCCATGCCATCGGTGTCAATTAGTCATGCTCCTAGAACTTATAATGTTGTGGCTCACCGCCTAGCAAACATTGCCTATGAGGCAAGCAGTAGTTCATTTTGGTTTAATCAAGCACCAGAATGTATTATGGATGTGCTTAACTTTGATTGTAACCCTCCCCATTAGGGGTCTTACATAAAAGTTTTTTGTTTGATTCAAATTTTTTTTGAAATGGTGGGGAAATAACACTACTAGAATAATGCTATTAAACATCACCGGCCACTATTAAATCGGTTGGGATTGCACGCAATGTACAAAACTGTACTAACATCGATTTATGAAATTTCTGATTTCTATTGTTATTATTAACATCGGTCGCTAAATTAGCCAATGTATAAACTTTCATTCAAAAAAATTTCAAAAACTCGGAGGAACTAACTTAATTTTTTTTTTAGAAATGCAGGACCAAAAGTTTCATTCCCCCCACTTTAGTATTTTTTTCACTTTGACTCGTATTGACACCAACAATTTCGAGCTCTAACTCTTTCACCCGGCCAGCACCTCCTTCGCTACCTTGTTCTTCAATCTGAGCCTTCTCCTTCTCCGACCGCCACCAGCATTTGATTTTCTGTCCGGGGTAGGTCCTCACTCTTCTCTCTTCTCTCTTCTCTTCATCGTCCTTTTCTTATGTTTATTGAGCTTCCCTCATCCTCCTCCTTTGAACCACCTCAAACCCCACCTCTACTCCCTCTCCCCTCTTCCCTCTCACCTCATCCCTCTCCTTCAAATCCCACATTTGCTTCTCTTCGAGCTCCAACTCCCATCGCAGCGCCACCTGTTAGGTCCATAATGACCTAGTAATTATTCCCGTAATCTTGCATTTTTGCTTAACCTTTGTATTTATTTATATATATTTATTGTGTTTTCTTTATCAATCTAGGAAATGATGGAGAAGCTTGAAAATGCTTAAAAAGTCAACTTTAGCACATTTTCCTACTCCGGCTAGGAGAATCAGAGCTAAGCAAGGAGGGGGGAGCGGCAGCCTAATCAAATGAGCTGAAATTTTCTAGATACGTCATAGACATCCTACGGATTATTTCGTATGAAGAGTGCAAGAGCTAGTTCTGAGTGGAAGAACTTCAAAAGATCATTGCAAGTGTGAAGTCTTGGTGGAGATTCAATTGAAGGAAGAAAGGAGAAGAAAGTGCGCAAAATGACAAAAAATGGGCCAAAGGAGGTCAACGCCGGATTCCGACCATTTCCGGCCAAGTTGGCTGGCCAAGAACATGTATGGAGGATAAGGAAGAGGTGTTGACTAAGGTTAGAGACTTTAGGTGTAGGTTATTTTAAAATTTAAAATTTGAAAGCAGGAAGACACGGACGTTGCCAAAGCGTTCTTTGAGTGAGACCCACAGCTTTCTAGAGTCTTTTTCATTCAGATACTCGTACTAGAGCGAATCATCCATATGGCGTGTCATTAGGATGACGACTTTAGCCTTATTTGCCTCCAAGGCTGCTCTATTTGCTTCCAAAGCTTGAACTTGCTCAATAGTTAACACATCCTGGCCAGGTTCAAGAGTCGTTTCTAGGATTCCTTAGGCCTTGAGATGTTGGCAAACATCACAAATCCACTTCTAATATCCAGAGCCAGTTGTCCCCAATTGAGCAAAGTCCAATTTGTTCAGGGTACTCATCCTGAAAAGGAACAAGAAAAAGGGTTAGTTTCGGAGCAAAAAGGCTACCACGAAAACAATAATAATTTCTAAGCGTAGTTGCTCCAAATAAATTAGGAATTTTTAGAGCAATCGCTCCCAAGAAATTTAGTTCCAAGAGGTATTGGATTAGATTGAAACAATGATGTAAGTTGTCGATCATAAATTCTCTACAAACTCTAAGTTTGGAGATCTCAACAAGCTTCAAGCTTGGAGATAGCACGAACCCCCACAGTTCGGCTTAGGTCTCCCCACAAAAGAAGAAGTGGAGGGTAGAAGAAGAGAGGTTGCAAGTGCCCGAGAAAAGAAAAGAAAGTAAATTACTTGAAAGCGGCTACTTTTATAAAATTTACCTCAAAAAAATTGTCGGAAAATCGCCGAAAAAGTAGTCAGAAAGTCGCTGGAAACTGGTGGTGGCCGGCGGTGCCGCTTGCTGCCCATAACTTGGCTAGAGCTGGTTGCAGGCGAGGCTAACTTGTTGCTTGGGCTGCTGTGTGTGCAGGGCTGCTACACGAGGTTGCCGAGGTGAGGCTAGCAATTGCGTTGGCTAGGTTAACGAGATGCACTGGCGTGCGTGCTACTCTGTCTGGTAATGTTCTTTAGGCCCTTCTTACTTAGCACTGTCAGATCAAGGGAAGGAATGAGAAGAATAGCCCTTGCCAACTCACTCTTGGGGCTGGGGTGCTGGCGAGGATAACCTTCAGCGCTTACGAGGCTAACGTGATGGCTCTGGCGTGTGAGGCTGCGTTGGCATGCGAGGCTAGCTTGCAGGGTAAGGTTGTTGGGCGGAGCGAGGCTAACCAAGGTCGTAGCGAGGCTAACGCTGACGCAAGAGCGCACTATGTATGCATGCATGAGAGGGGATGAAGCGAGGCTAACCTGAGTGAGGCTAACCCAGCCGGTTCAGTGGTTTGCGGGACTTTCGGAGGCCGGTTCAGTGGCTTTCCGGCCTGTTCTGGTTGTTCCGCCACCTGTTCTGGACTCTTGGGATCAAGGGCTTCAAGGTGTGCGGCGGAGGTAGCTAGGGTTTCGAACTTACGAATTTAGGGTTACAGGGTTAGGGCTTCATGTTGATAAAGTGTCTTAGGAAATCAGAAATCGGGAGAGAATTGAGTTGCACTTTCATTGATAATATGGGTCTCCTTATATAGAGGATTACAACCAGAGAATATGAGTCTTATAAGGAAACTGAATCATACATTGACTAGCCATATTACAACGGGAGATTCTATTCATACCTCCAAATTTGGCATTTGGATCTCCCCACTTAATAGACCTCCAACTTACTTTTACAAATAACTAATTTGCTATCTACACCTCTTTAATCTTCCTATAATGCTCATCGTCCAATAAAATCAATAAAAACCCTTTTTTTAGATTCTATTCATACTTTCAAAAATCAGTAGTTGGACCTCCTTCAGTTTTTGAAGATTTGGAATTGCAGCAATTTTTTTTTTTTTGGAAGTTCATCCTCCATATACAAGTTATAGAGGTGCTAGCACATTTTCAATGAATTGTCAACTCTTGGTTAGCGTAGGCAACAATACTATGTTTGCTCATCATCTCGTACAAATATGTTTTCCAAGTATTATTTTCATTGCATGCATTTAGGTGTTATTGTCCCTAAACTGATTCAATAGAAACTTGAAATGAACATGGTTCTTTTGTTTTAGATATGTATGGGATAGTGGAGGAAATTACAATAATCAACTATGAGTCTAGTGCATTCTTCGTAGATTTATATCATAGGGTTGAATTTTTCATCATATCTATAAAATAGTTCCACATAAAATTGATCTGCACTGATAATGTGCGGGAAGATCTTGTGGACAACTACCCATTGTTGCGTTTGTCATATAAACGTGCTGGAGTATTGCTTTTTGTCTCCGCTCGTTCACACGTTTGATTGCATTCAGAATAAGTGGGGTTTCATCAACTGAGGTGTCTTTGTATTTCTCATTTTCACTCCCTTTTTGAGAAAATTAGATAAAAACCCAAAAAACAAAGCTCCTATTAAGAAAAACCCACCCTTATATTTTCTTTTAATCTATAGCTAATTCACATAATTGAACATTCCTTATAGGTTTTAAATCTATAATTAAGATTTTTCACGATTTTTAGTTTGACTTTTTTGCCCTTCTGATTGAATAAATAAAATATTCATCAAATATAGATGTTGACTATTTTTTGAATTTAAATATTTAGAATTTAATACAATCAATTTAATCCTTGATTTTTCTCTTATTTAAAACGATTAATTGCCTTAATTATCCTATATTTCTTCATTTCCTATGTGATCCATATATTTGCTATTTTTTAATAAATATTTTTGTGTATCATCAGATTCTGTTATATTCCTATTATATAAATATTTCTCTTTCTCGACATGATTAAACATGCTCTCATTAAGGTATGTTATTTTGCTTATCCGTTCTAATAGGTGTAGTTATACAATCATTCCATATTCATTAATTTTCTAAAATGATCGATTTAATGTAATTAGCCCATGTAAAATGTACTTGATGTAGATTGATTGCTTTAAGATTTTTTTTTCCGCCCCTACATTTTTCTCCACATCGGTGCTTGATTCTATGGGGTGGTCAAGGACCACATAATAGTTATGTGTAACTGTAGAGTTTGCTTAATATATAATTATCCCTTAATTTTGGCACATTAAATAATTTTGAATGTGCAAGAGTTTTTGCACTATAATTTAGTAAACTCATTATTATCATTCATTGTTTTACAATTGAAAATGAACTTTACAATATTAAGAAATTTATTTCTAATATCAAGGTAATTTAAATACACATTCTTTTTGAAGGAATAAACCTAAAAATTTATTGAAATAGGGACAATGAGTACAACCGTAAATGATGTTCATCCAGTATTGAAATAAACAATTTAAATTTTTTTTTACAATTGAAATATAAACTTTACATTTTCGAACCTAATATAAAGAACATTATAACACTTCATCCGTCATCTCGACTAGCACTTTGCAATGTAGTCTTCAAAAATCTCCCAACTACTAGTGCCCTGCATGTTGTGATTCCTTATACAATTGCAAATTACCTTCATAGATCTATTTCAAAGGTAAAACTCTATTAGGATTTACATACATATATCCAAAATATATTATCTAAATTATAGGTATATTAATTGTCAATACTATAGGTTATGCATGGAACAAACAACCTATGATATAGAGTCACACAAATAATTTAAAACTACATAAATCATAGGTATTACATATTAAAGCAATCTAAGTATCTTGTAATTAGAAACAACGATTCTATTTTGAAGGAATGAAACTAAGTTTTGTACCAGCTTCATAAATTGAAATTTCTAATTACTAAATATCCATCCAATTCAAGCTTTACACAAAATCAAGAGATTGACAAAGATATTATACTAAATAAATCTGATGAATAGGTAATTTGAATTACGAATATGATATATGACCTATTTGAAAGAAAGTCTCTAACCCATAAGAAAATGATGAAATAAACCTCATGAATAGGTCGTTTGAAATCATCCTTTGAAATCATATGCAACTTTGTGAAAGGTCTCCACCCAAAGAAAAAATGACAAATAACTTCACTAGCTTCTATATATAGGAAGAAACATACCAAAAATTCATCATTATATGATAATAATGAGATTATTATTAAGTACTAATAAAAACCTAAAGTGAAGGTAATACCAACAATAACGTCAATCAAACTCCATAATATTTGCTAGATGATTTTGACTATTAATCCTATTTAATAGGTGAATGGGGAATTTGATAGTGGCAGCTTTAGTAATTCTTAACAATATTGAGTTTTAATATTTATCCTATTTAATAGGTTTTTATATTTTAAATAAACCTAATTAATTGGTTTGGGTGTATATTAAAACACTCTTATGGATGTGTTTATTTTAAAAGGGGTGTGTGAATTTGGGTGTAGAATCAAATTCCCCTTTATTTTTTATTTTTTTTATAGCGCAGTGATAGATCTTGTAAATTGTCAGCTGTATGAGCAAGAAAGTCTATCACTTTACGAGGACAAAGTCAAATTCTGAAAATTTTGACTACAACGTTAAATAACGTTTGACGATATATATTTTAGGATTTACATTGGATGAGAAAGTTTTCCCCAAATTAAAGAGTATTACTGTTCGTAGAGATAAGAAGAGATATTTTTTTTTCTTCCTTATTTATGTCTTTATTGGTAATTTGATATGAGTTGACAAAATCAACTATTACTTGAAAAAAAAAAAAAAAGAGATCCAAATACCAATATTGGAGGTATGAATAGAAGCTCCCTATTACAACTCAGACAAGTAATTAGAGTTTGAGCCCAAGAAAGAAATAAAATATTTTTATTACTTGATCTATCCATCGCAGATGAAGTCTAGCAAAAATAGCATTGTCATGCTAGCCTTCAAATTCAAGTTTAACACACTTTATTTGAGTATTTGACATCTTCATTGGGAGATAATCTAAGGTGTCCCTCAACTACCACACATGCATTTATACTCCAAATTTTAGCGTGTTTCGTCACTGCTATGCTAGAGACAATCGAACACAAGACCTACCGCACAACCACCCTCTTAAGCCTCGAGGCCTTGTCATCCCGACACCCCTCTAAATAATCTGTGATTTTGATTTTGGCACTTGCATATTACCCCTCCATTCACCTGATTCTTATCCAATCCAAAACATATAAATTGCACCAAAACTCATGAAACGCAGAGACAAGGCATACACAAAGAGAGGAGATGAGCTCACATCTCTTGCCAGTCACACCTCTGCTCTCCATTACCAACACCAAAACACCACCACCACCACCACCACCAATATCAACTAGACTTCCAATACCAACATCAACATCAACATTCCACCAGCTTTCCCAAAGAACCCACATTCCTTCTCATGTCTACAAGCACCCTTCTGCTATTCTCCTCGAGCTCTGCACTTCCATGAGAGAACTCCACCAAATCTTCCCCCTCATAATCAAGAACGGTCTCTACAACGAGCACTACTTCCAGACCAAGCTCGTCAGCCTCTTCTGCAAATACGGCAGCCCAATTGAAGCCCACCGGGTTTTCGACGCCGTCGGGGACAAACTCGACGTTTTCTACCACACTCTGCTCAAAGGGTACGCCAAGAACTCCTCTTTAGGGGAGGCCATTTCCTTCTTTTGCCGATTGAAGCACGATGGGGTTGCCCCTGTTGTGTATAACTTTACTTACTTGCTCAAGGCTTGTGGCGATAATGCTGACCTCAGGAGGGGGAAGGAGATTCATGGCTCTCTGATTACCAATGGCTTTGCTACTAATCTGTTTGCGATGACCGGAGTTGTGAATTTGTATGCCAAATGTAGGCAGATTGATGATGCATATAAGATGTTCGATAGAATGCCTGAGAGGGACTTGGTTTCTTGGAACACTATCGTTGCTGCTTATGCGCAAAATGGGTTCGCCAGGAGAGCTTTGGAGTTGGTTATAAGGATGCAGGAGGAAGGCCAGAGGCCCGATTCCATCACAATGGTCACTGCACTGCCTGCTGTTGCAGATTTTGGGTCCTTGGTGATCGGAAAGTCGATTCATGCATATGTTATAAGAGCCAGTTTTGAGTCACTTGTGAACATTTCTACCGCTCTTCTAGACATGTATTCGAAATGTGGATCTGTGGCCACTGCTCGGTCGATTTTCAACAGGATGAATCACAAGACTGTTGTTTCCTGGAATTCTATGATAGATGGGTATGTACAAAATGAAGATCCTGAGGAAGCAATGGCGATTTTCCAGAAGATGCTGGATGAAGGCTTTGAACCAACCAATGTTACTATTATGGAAGCTTTACATGCTTGTGCTGATTTGGGGGATCTTGAGCGGGGAAAGTTTGTGCATAAATTATTGGATCAACTGAACCTTGGATATGATGTCTCAGTTGTGAATTCTTTGATATCCCTGTATTCCAAGTGTAAGAGAGTTGATATCGCTGCAAAATTGTTTAGAGGCTTAAAGGGTAAGACTATCGTCTCATGGAATGCCATGATATTAGGTTTTGCACAGAATGGTCGCGTCAGCGAGGCTTTAAGTCACTTCTGTGAGATGCAATCTCAAAATATAAAGCCAGATTCGTTTACAATGGTGAGTGTAATTCCTGCTCTTGCAGAGTTATCAGTTACACGTCAGGCTAAGTGGATTCATGGACTTGTTGTTAGAAAATGTTTTGACAAAAACGTTTTTGTGATGACTGCTCTTGTTGATATGTACGCAAAATGTGGAGCTGTCCACACTGCGAGAAAACTTTTTGACATGATGGATGACCGGCATGTGACAACATGGAACAGTATGATCGATGGATATGGAACAAATGGGCTCGGAAAGGCTGCTGTGGAACTGTTCAATGAAATGAAAAAGGGCATAATAAAGCCAAATGATATAACATTTCTCTGTGTGATATCCGCTTGTTCTCATTCAGGATTGGTGGAAGATGGTCTTCAATACTTTGAAAGCATGAAGGATGACTATGGCTTGGAGCCTGCAATGGATCACTATGGTGCCATGGTTGATCTTCTTGGTCGAGCTGGCCGACTAAATGAAGCTTGGGATTTTATTCAAAAGATGCCTATGGAACCTGGCATTACAGTCTTTGGTGCAATGTTAGGGGCTTGCAGAATTCATAAAAATGTTGAATTGGGGGAAAAGGCAGCAGATAAAATATTCGAGTTGAACCCTGTTGAAGGTGGGTACCATGTTTTGCTTGCTAACATATATTCCACAGCTTCAATGTGGGACAAAGTGGCCAAAGTGCGAACAACAATGGAGAAGAAAGGGCTCAAGAAAACTCCAGGCTGCAGTTTGGTGGATTTAAAGAACCAAGTTCACACTTTCTATTCTGGAAGTACAAGCCATCCCCAATCCAAGAGAATATATACGTATCTGGAGACACTGGGAGATAAGATCAAGGCTGCTGGTTATGTGCCGGACACAAATTCAATTCATGATGTGGAAGATGATGTCAAGGAGCAATTGCTAAATAGCCATAGTGAGAAGCTGGCTATTGCATTTGGACTCTTGAATACTACCCCGGGTACAACAATACACATTCGAAAGAACCTACGAGTTTGTGGTGATTGCCACAACGCAACCAAGTACATTTCACTAGTAACTGGAAGGGAAATCATAGTGCGTGATATGCATCGGTTCCATCATTTCAGGAATGGAACTTGTTCTTGTGGAGATTATTGGTGAGTGTGCGTTCACACAATTTTTATTCTTGGGAGCTGCATATTGGTCGCTGTAGATTCACAAATTTAAAGTGTCATTGAATCATGGAAAAGCAAAGCTTTCAATAAGTGATGCAGATTGGAGGTTAATGTGGCGACAGATGCAATTGCTGTATAATTACAGTCACAGTATGTCAGAATTAAGATTATTAGATTAAGAAGAGATACTCCAATTTTGCACTCACTGGAAGAGAAAAGTTTCCTAATTTTTTGTTCTTACGTACTAGAATCATATCTGATTTTCCCTTTTTGGGTTACAGACATATTCTTTGGAATTGTAGGGTTCAATTAAACTTTTGGCAAATCCAATTGCTGAGATCTATTTTTTTTTTTCCTTCCCTCCCTGATAGGAAAGGAATACTTGTAATCTCTGTGTGATGACTAATAATGCATTCACTTATCTTGGGTGGAATGAGTTTATGATGTTTGCAAGCAGTCTTAGGACATGGGAATATTTTTATGTTGTACGTATGTGTTCTCTTTGTGCTATCTTGTTATCAGATATATTAAGCTTAATTTTATAGATCATGGAATGACCATCATAATTATATGTACCATTCACCAGTGACAATCACAATCAGTAAGTACCTTTGAGTTTGTATGTAAAAGTTATTGTCAGAAAATTAACGTTACTGTTTCGGGAAACTGTGACTATAAATGGCAATTTCACTTTGGTAAGTTTCCATTTTCGGAAAGTGACCCCAAAACCCTAACCGAGATTCCCTCCAATTCGACCCGCGATGCGACACGACCTGAAAGCGTGACCCGGCAGGTACTTCGCCATACGGCCTTCGTTCAGTGCCGCACTGGTTACATTCGACGCGCGCCAGCTTCCTCTTCTTCCCTCTGGCGGTGATAGTGCACGAATAGAAGTGTGGAAGACGCAGTGAACCAAAAAGCCTCGCGGCAGTCCGTTGGGTTGACCCGGTCGGAATTTCACTTTCCGCCCACCATTTCCGGTGAGACCAGTTGGGTTTTAGATCTTGTGAGACGTTCTTCAATCCCTCCAAGTGGCTTTGGAAGATTCGTAGTGAGAAGGGAGAATCGAGCTTCGGAAGTTTTCGGCCCTGATTTTGCTTCGAGGTAAATTCTGGCCTATATGTTTCGAATTGGCTTATTTTGTAGTTTAAGAATGGAAGGGGTTGATGAGAGGAACATTTTGGCAAAGGTGTTGTGACCAAATCGGAGTCGGAAATCAGGGCGTCTGGGGCCGTTTATGACCTACTGCCTTGACTCGTCAAATAGAGCTTGGCGATACAAACGTGTCGCTATGATTTTTGTTGTGATTGGTGAACTTTTGAAATCGATCGAAAATTACCGTGTTTCAGATTTTCGGGTTACGATTTGAGGAAATCCAACCATTAGATCGCTTTCATTTTTCTTTAGGATGTTAAAATAATTACAATGGCAAAACCCTTGAAGTTTGAGCTAAATCCGATGCGATTTCTGATGTTCGACGAATTAGTTGGGCGAGGAGTTTTCGGTTTTTGTTTTAGAATCATATTTAACTTTCAAATCTTTGAATTATCGTTTACGAATTATAATTGTGTACAAGATGACATACCGACCCATCGCTCGACGAGAATCCCTACACTTGGTCACGTTAGCCTTATACTGTGATTGGACATTTCGTTTTAAATATATATGGATGCAATGTTTTTTATAAATATCGTATTATTTATTTGATGCTCTTGATCTTGGTTTCAGAATATGAAATTAATTTGAGTTTGATTTATTGATTTGGTTTTCAGTCATTATTTTTGGAAATGAATTTAAAATGGCTTACTTGACTTGATTTCTGTTATGACCTTCGGAATTGAGGCCGCTTTATGATTCTAAATGATATTGAGCTTTCTGAAATGTATTTATTATTTGACTTATGATTCTCTTTAATCTCGCACATTATTAATTATCAATTTTAGAAATTGTTTGGTATTTGTTAATTACATTTGTTATTATGTTTATGAGCATGATTTTTATTTGAGATTTTTCCGAGTATGGTCTTGTTTGCGATTATTGGTTTGTGAGATTTTGGGGAAGCTTTATTGATCTCTCTTTTCATTTGTTTTCTTTTGTCATACTTGTTGGTGATTATATTACCATGCTAGCATGTTGTACTTGTTCCGCCTTTTTAGGCGATGTGACTACTACCTTAGAGGTGGAGTCACGAAAGCTCTTTCCGCCTATGTGGTGATGTGGTGTTGCCTTACTGATGGTATCATGAAAGCCCAGTACCCTATCCACCTTAGTGGCGTAAAGGTACAGGAGTATGAGAATACTTTTGGCCTGGGAGGCTATTATCTGAGCCTGGGAGGCTCACTTGTATGGCTGTTGCCTTCCTCTATTTATGCTTTATTATTTTTGACTAGTGGGGCTAGTCAATTTTATTCTTTCGAGTATTTTTCTTAAAAACTTGCATGATTGTTGATTTTGTAAACGTACAAGTCGGAAAGTATTAAGTTCTCGATTTTGTTTTATTTTCGTCCAATCACACTAATGTTTTTTCAATTGCCCAGTTTGCAGATTAGCTGGTTCAGCATAGTAGGAGTTGAGGCATAGCCTCAGCTACTGTTGTATTTTGATTGTAGGTTACCTATTTAACCTATGTATAATTTGATTTCATTTTTCCTCCTTTAGATTGCTCTAATAATCTGTGAGATTAATGTTTTTTTAAGTTGAGACTTGTATTTCTGTATTTGGAGATATGTTAAATTTCGGGTATTCAGTTGACTATTGTGGAAGTGTTTGACTTGTTTTACTTCTATGGAGTTTGATGTGTTGTGAATTTAGTGGTAATTGTGGGGAGCATGTAGGCGCTCCATGAGTTGAGGTTGGTTGTGGAGTTTTTAGAAATGTAAATTGTTTCTCTATAGGTTTTGGGTAGTCTATCTTTAGGGATGATTCTACCCAATTTTCGGTAGAATTATTCCTAAAGTGGGCCCCGCATGGCCACCTTAGATTTCAGGGTGAAATCCGGAGCAGATATTGTCATCATAAATGGTAGGTATTTACACAATAAATTATAGTATCGCCCTCCCCCCTTCCAAGCCACCTCAATTGAACTTTGATCTTGCGAGGCCAAAACCAATCTGGAAACCTCCACCTAAAAAACTCGACCACCATCCGACAAGGCACAAACCATCCCAACAATGACAAGACTTCATTGGGGCCAAAGTGGGATTATTTTGAACTTTTTGTGATATTATTGGTTGATTTCTATTTTCTCATAAATGGTAGGTATTTAGACAATAAATCACGATAACTAATATGGAAACCTCCGCCAAAAAACCCTGACCCCCATTCGACAAGGCACAAACCACCTCAACAATGACAGAACTTCATTGGGCCAAAGTGGGATTATTTTAAATTTTTTGTGATATTATTGGTTGATTTCTATTTTCTCATAAATGGTAGGTATTTAGACAATAAATCACGATAACCCCCCACCTCCACTCCCAATTGATGCCTTAACTCTAAATATCCATTGTAAAAGGAAAATTGTAATAAGTGCCTTAATTAATTGCCTTGATATGATTCTATAAAAATAAATGAGTTGCGTAATAAAAGGAGCATATAGGGATGGCAAAAATCTCTAGTGGGGCGGAGCTCCATTGGACACCCGCCCCCAATGGATATATATATATATATATATATATATATATATATATATATATATATTTGACTTTGTCAAGGGGAACCCAAAGGCTTCCTAGACCCAAGATAAACCCCTTCGGCGCATGTGAAATGCTCCAACTGTGCATTGCAGCACAGTTCCTGGCCACTTTGACAGCTTCGGGGTTCAAACCTAGGTTGGGGATTAAGATTGGAGATGGGGCGGGGATGATCCCCATCCCCAAACCCGCCCCAATAATATATACATATATTTAATTTATATATTTTTTAATTATATATTTATTAGTTTTATTTTTTATAATATAAATCACAAATATATACATTTACTACTTTACTTTAATGGGTACACTTTTACAATATAAATGGCACCGTTCCTATCGTTCTCTCTAACCCTAACTGAATTATGATTTATGAATTTAATCATGTTTTAATTTTATTTGTTGTAGATTTTGATTTTTAAAAAAGGCAATATGAGAAAAAAATTATTTTATTTATTAAATTCTTATTGGGGATTTGGGGCAGGTTTGGAGGCTTAGAGCAACTCCAACAGCTTCCCTATAATTTCTGTATAATAGGGAAGCAAAAGTCAAAACTTTAGCATATTTTTCTTCTCCAACTCCAACAGATTCCCTATTTTACAATCATCTCTAAAATCTCTATATTCTTCCTTAAAATTTTAGAGATTGCTGTAAATATAGGGAATTTGGTATTCTCTTTCCTCATTTTCCCTAAAATAGGGATAGTTATAGGGAATCTGTTGGAGCAAAAAAGACTCATTTTTCCCTAAAGTAGAGAAAAATTAAAATATGGGGAAGCTGTTGGAGTTGCTCTTAGTCCCCAGTAGGGATGGGGATGGGGAATCCCCAATATATTTTTATTGGGGATTGGGGCGGGGATGGGGGTGGAGAATGACCCCAGGGATGGGGATGGTACCCATCCCCCAACCCGCCCCATTGCCATCCCTAGGAGCATATTAATACATAACTTTTTTTAATTTTTTGATTAAGAATGAACTTTATTAATACTAGCATTGAGGTAATAACAGTCCCCAAACTGGAGAGCTGCCCCTTCAAACTCTTACACTATAGTTTGCACCAATTAAATCAGCTAGCCAAGGAGGACCAACCTCTTGGCAATACATCGATTGAACTAGACTCAAAGCTTTCCTTGCCAAGCCATGGGCAATCCCATTCTTTTTTTTTTTACGAACATGGTTCCAAGACATCACCTCTAATTCCACCTTCAATTTCTTGACTTCATCCATCACAGCACCCACCTCACTGAGATCCAGGCCATCATAATCCAAAGCATTTATCACATTCAGAGCATCTCCAATCACTTCAAACTTCTTCAACCCCAAGTCTTTACAAAATCTTAATCCAAACAATAAAGCAGTTGCCTCAGTAGCTAGAAGACCTAGTTTTGCTTTAATTGGGATAGCAAAAGCACCAATTAAATCTTGCTACCCATTCTGAATTACTGCACCTAAACCCACCTTATTTGTCTTAGAATCACATGCACCATCAAAATACATACTAACCTGTTGGTTTACTACTTGCGTCCAGTGGTTGTCATCCCTCTCCGCTGCTTCACTATCCTCTGCTTCATGCCTTGCAGCAGCCAAATTTAACCTTGTAGTTTGGAATTGCATATTTTCGGCATGCCAGTCTGCTGCCCTAAACAATAATTGAGCTGGTTCCAATCCTATCTTTCCATGCATCACATTATTTCTTTCCCTCCAAAGCCACCAAGCTAACACAGCAAACCAATCCAACTCCATCCCACTACTAGTCTCTGCTACATGCATAAAAAGGTCTATAAAGCTGGGTTCTTGCCACACTTTATAAACATTCCTCAACCAGGTAAGCTTCCATGATTTTTTCGCAAAGCCACACTCCCAAAGACAATGCAGAACAGTTTCCTCCCCCTTTCCACATCTCCCACAACTCAGGCTTACACTGATATGTCATCTTCAAAGACGTTCAGCACAAGGTAAGAAAGAATGGCAAGCTTTCCAAAGAAATAACTTGACTTTAGCCAGAATTCGAAGACTCCAAATCTTGCTCCAAACATTGGTGGAGTTAGTAGCATTCTTCTCACCACTACTTCCAGCACCCGAGCCCCAACCCTAATACATAACTCAATATGTGGTTTCAAAAATAAAGAAAAAAACAGTTTTCCTTTTTGATTTTTGTATCTTGAATTTTATAGTAAAATTTTATTGTACAAAAATACTTTTTTTATTTTTTTGGCCTTCCCAAAGACATGTTCCAGGTTTCGCCACTGCACCCTAGGTCCTCACCCAAACAATAGTTAGGCACACAAAATCACCAACACCATCAAAAGAAAATAGAAGGAAGGACTAATTCCATGGTTACAATATATATATGTCATACTATATATGCAACTTAGCCAACTAAACTAACAACAAAGTAACATAATCTAAAACCAACCAAACCAAACTAGTCTAGATAAAGGCGCTTTGGTTTAGGCAGTTTGTCAGTTTTCGACCTGTATAATTTTAATAAATATATTTTTTTCAACTCTTTTACATTGAGATTGATCTATTACACATGTAAATTTATACGCTGTGAGTCTCGGTCATTTTTATCGTTATTTGGTTTTTTTTTTTTTAAATTATTGTAATGAATAAAAGTAGTAAAGTATTATTGTAACGGCTCATTTTGTATTATACTTCATAGTTATGTTTAGTTGATGTATCATACCACTAATTAAATAATAATTATAATAAGGATTAATTTCAGTTTATCCCCTTGAGGTTTGGGGTCACCCCCTCGACTCTCAATTTTGAATTTTTACCCCCCAAACTTTCCAATTTCAGTCAGTCATGTCCAATTTCTCAGATTCCGTCCAAATTGGACGTTAATTCTAACGATCTAACCCACTTTGAAGCCTTTTAAGGACACATATGAGTTTTTTTTTTTGTCTTGAAATGACCATAAAAGGCTTCAAAGTGGGTTAGATCTTCAGAATTAACGTCCAATTTGGACGGAATCTGAGAAATTGGACATGACTGACTGAAATTGGAAAGTTTGGGGGGTAAAATTTCAAAATTGAGATTCGAGAGGGTGACATATCCATGTCACCCCCAAACCTAAGGGGGGTAAACTGAAATTAATCCTTATAATAAACTATGTCAAATTTATTTCATAAAATTAAAGATTACATGAACACTACTAAATGCTTAAAGACAAATTATGGACTTAACTAAAAAAAAAAAAGAAGAAGAAAGGAACCGTTGGCCAACGGTTGGAAAAACTCAAATTGAGTTTTGGATCAATCATGTAATCATGCAACTTGAAGCTTGAAGTGGGCCAGCTTTGGTAGTCTATATTTAGACCAAGAAATGGACTTTAGACCTCCATGGAACATTTTTGTAATAGACCAAATCCATGATTGGAGATGGATTTTGTTCAACCATGGTCTAAAATATGGACTTTGAACCTTCTATTGGAGAAGGCCTAATGGTGTTTTGCATACTCCTATTTAATAGACATAGTTTATATGCGGTTTATTCTCTATTAATGTTTTGTTTAGTGTGTTTTTATTTTTAATGCTAAATATGTTTGTTTTTAGGTTGTCGAGTATTGTAGTGAGCAGGCAAGGTGTAACATTGTTGATATAAGGAAGTGCGGTACAGGCAAGAAACGCAAAGATTGTTCTGTAATCAATGTTTAGTATACTCTATCATTTTATAATTGTTGGTGTGCATTGTGTTTGATAGTAGCATATCTTAGCCAACAAATCTCTTGAATCAAAAAGACTTGAATGCTATTTACCTGTCAGAGAAAATAATAGTCAAGTTTCTAATTTTAAACGTGATTATATTCTTACACAGTATTTCAAGAAATTGTTTTGGGATTTATAATAAACTTAGAGTTAAAATGAAGGTGGAAACAATATAATATGTCTGTAGATGAGATTTATCTATCTCATGGATAATAATAAGTTTTATCTGTCATATGTAGTTCATGGGATTTAGGTATTACGTGCCCTCTGATGGTCTGATGTATTTTTCTTTACTTAATATTATATATAAACATGGGGTTGAGCCTACTAGGTTGACTGTATTTCAAATCCCATTTAAAATGCCCGTAGATGAGGATTTATACATCAAATTATGATGCTTTAACAAGTTTATCCATTTGCCACATCGAATTGACTTTAAATTAATGCAGTGGCTAATGTGTAGGATATGCGCCACGGCACGACGAATCTAGGTATTTGTTGAGGACATGTACACTCATAGGTGTTGATTTCAGATTTTTTGTTGAAAGAGAAGGCGAATTGTATAAACTTAGTTGGTAGTAAATTGACTTTAAAATAATGTAATGGCTAATGTGCAGGATATGCGCCATGGCATGACAAATGCACACTTATACGTGCCAATTTCAAATTTTTGTTGATAGAAAAGGTGAATTGTATGAACTTAGTTGCCTAGTTGGAAATAAATTTCATAGCAAGAACCATAAGTAGTAACCTAAAATGATATCAATCTTTGCATCTAAATATGTCTCTGGTTGACTATATAATCCATCAACGAACCTAAACTTTTAATCCATCTATAAAACCTAACCCAAAAGTAGAGTTAGAGCTCCAGGTGACAAAGAGTGCCATAATAGTGACCGTGACCGCGATCACTATTGGAAATAAGGAGCATGTAAGGCAATGGTCATCGCTCCCACATCAAGAATAGCAGAGTAGCTTGTTGTTGATCTTGGAGTCTAAACTGATCAAAAGTAAGAGTGACTCAAGTGAGTCATATGTGATGAGAGTATCACTAATCCGAGTAGAACTAACATAGTCTCATACATTGGACGAAATATTAATAACTGTGGACACTAGATCAATATCATTCATGATGCCAATGACAAGAATAAGATTCGAGAATTCTGAGATGATTTTATTCTTCTTCTTATAGAGGCTTATACTCATACAACCTTGTATATTTAGAAAACTAATAATTACATAAGGAATATAATTACATAGTCCTCATTATTACACAATCATAAAGCTCATGCCAGCACTCCCCCCTCAAGTTGGTGAATAGTTGTTTTTTTTTAAAGAATAAAATAAATTAAAAACTAAAACATCTTGGGCAGTTTACAGTGTCAACCAACAAGGCTTTTGAGGCCTCTAAAGGAACCCTA
Organism: Rosa rugosa; assembly: GCF_958449725.1. Lineage (NCBI taxonomy): Eukaryota > Viridiplantae > Streptophyta > Magnoliopsida > Rosales > Rosaceae > Rosa > Rosa rugosa. Next base: position 13,335,849 of record NC_084825.1, read on the forward strand.
TTGGTCCAAGAAACATCACTAGTGGTAGTGTGCCTTAAGTTTGCTACTGCACCTGCTACAAAGTTTGCTTCTTTGAGGACATGGTTAAACGAAATTGAATGGATAGGTAGCGATCCTCTTTATGTCCTTGATGATTTTGATAGTCTCCAAGGTGGATTGATAGATCCTCTACCAGCGTCAATGACGAGCTTTGAGTCTCCCTCCACATCTATCTTCCTGTAGCCTTTAGCTTTTGCATAATCCAGGCTATTACGAAGGGCAATGGCTTTTGCAACTGGCACTATTGTCTTGCTAACTTGTCGAGCAGCTGCAAACAGAGGCCTTCCAAATGAGTCCTTGATTACAAAATCTCATGCAGCAGAATCTTTGCAGACCGAGCCGTCAAAATTGATTTTAACAAAGTAGAGTAGGGGGCTGCAGTTGGTGAATAGTTGTCAATCATGCCCAACTTGTCAAGTAAGTTGTTAAATACCTTTCTTGAGGCTAATTTGGTGAGAACATCTGCAAGTTGATGTTCTGACTAATCAAACGGCAATTGAATCACCTTCTTATCCAGATTTTCTTTAATGAAGTGTTGATCCACCTCCACGTGAAAGCTAAGGACTTAGTAGGGATTTCTCATACTGTACTATTTTATTTTCATAATTTTCTTTTCTCATCCTTTATTGGCCCGGTCCCTATTGTACCAAAAAATTTTAAATCCCCCCACCTTCCCTCCCCCTTTTCTTTGTTTCAAACTTTCTTTCTTTACTTCTCTCTCCTTTACTTTATTTTTTATTTTTTTACAGTACCACGTAAATTCACTTTAGGGTCCCAGCCCAACAGAAAAAAAAGACAAAAAGGTGTTGGACCAATGGGTCCAGATAAAAGAAAGGGTGCCAGCCCAACAGTGAGCAGTACTAGACTGCAATTTCAACCAAGGTTAAATGTCAGATTGGTCATTTCACAAAACCCTGGGAGCCTCCGAGTATAAAAGAGTCGGCTTCAGTCTGCAGGGAGTCCGACTTTGGGGTTTTAGGGTTTTCAGCGAGACGACGCAATCTCTCAATCTCTTTTGAACTCTTCAAATCTAGCCATGACTGCTCAGACTCAGGAAGAACTCCTCGCCGCCCATCTCGAACAGCAAACCATCGATGTAAGCTTTAACTCTTCTCTCAACCTTAAATGCTTTCTACTGTAGAAATCGGATAATTGTTTATCAATATTTTTCAGATTTGTTTGTGGTTGGTATTGTAAATGTTACTGATTTGGTTTTCTTTGATAGCGGAGAACACTATTTGCTTAATTTTGGGTTTGATTTGCTACACTTCAAATGAACATGAAATTATTATAATCGGATTGAATGAGATTTTTTTTTTTTTTTTTTGTGGATGTGGTAAACTGTAAAGTTCCTAGAACAAACGGAATAAATAGAACTTAATTTTGAAATAAACCTTGGCTAATTTATGGATGCAATATTGGTACTATTGACTATTGATGAGTGCCGCTGTAGTTACGTTCGTAACATTGTTGTTTCATTTATTGTAATGTTTGTGCTTGAACTTTTGCTACTGCAGTTGTAGTTAATTTATAATTAGGTGGTGATGGATATAAGATTTGAGATAGATGGTAATATGATACTTGTTTTTTTTTCTTCTTGGCAGCCTGATCAGCCTACGGTTGAAGAGGAAGATGACGATGATGAAGATGAAGACGATGATGATGACAAGGATGACGATGAAGTCGAGGGTAAGTTCAATTTTAAGTTTGTGGTGCTCAGTGTTTCTTTTTCTTTTGGTTTCCTTCAAGCTTTTATATCCTTGGTTTAAAGGATATGTGCACTCTCTTTTTTAATTTGCTTGCCACTAGTTGTAAGGATGTACGGAATATCTGGACAGTACATTATATTTACTTTGAATTTGTTCTACAATAAATGACACCTTAATGAGTATATAATTTCTCTCTGTAAAACATTGATACAACAAAAAGTAGCAGAAGGCCTGTCTTTAAACAAATAGTAGCATCTTTTATACAACAAGTTGGAAGATCATTCAGAATGTAATACATCAACTGGCTCCTTGTATGTTTTTTTTGACATGCGTTAGATATCTGTCACTTAACCTCTGATCCATCTATATATATATATATATATATATATATATATATATATATATATATATATATATATATATTTGTGTTGGCATAAATGTCTTTCCAGAAACTGTAAATTTAGCTTATGAGTTTCAACTGAAGCCACAATACTTGATATTTGATGGTTTTATATGTCATGGTGAAAATAACAAACAAAATGAAAGATCAGTTTGATTAAAACTTGTTGTTTCGAACCTGCCTTAGGCATATAGACCTGAATGAAGGCACACTTGGCCTCGTTTGACAACATTTTTCTAACTATTTTTGTTCGGTTGCAGGACAAGATGGGGAAGCGAGTGGCAGGTCAAAGCAAAGTAGAAGTGAAAAGAAAAGCCGAAAAGCAATGCTGAAGCTCGGAATGAAATCTATTCCAGGAGTTAGCCGGGTCACAGTCAAAAAAAGCAAGAATGTTAGTGCATCTTCTACTGTTATACATTTTGTTAGCTGATATTAACTATTTGTGCTAGTATTTGGGTTGTTTGCTAACATACTATGTTTTCAATTGAAAATCAGATCTTATTTGTGATATCCAAACCGGATGTTTTCAAGAGCCCAACTTCAGACACCTATGTTATCTTTGGTGAGGCAAAGATTGAGGATTTGAGCTCGCAACTGCAGACTCAGGCTGCAGAGCAGTTTAAAGCTCCTGATCTCAGTCATGTGATTTCCAAACCAGAGACCTCGGCCATAGCCCAAGACGATGAAGATGTAGATGAGACCGGAGTAGAGCCCAAGGATATTGAGTTGGTGATGACACAAGCAGGAGTATCTAGATCAAAGGCTGTAAAGGCACTGAAGGCTGCTGATGGAGACATTGTTTCTGCTATCATGGAACTTACCAACTGAAGTGTCTTTAGAAATGTTTTCTAGTATGTTATCCCTTATTATGCTTGTCTTTTTTATGGTTTTTTCATATCATGTGTGCTGGAATTTGGTCCGGATTATTTCCAATTTTAGTCAAGTTATTCAGTCTTTTGCTCAACCTTGTTGTATCAGTGACAAACTGAGAATTGCTTAAACTAATCAAGTTTTTTCCAAGTTAAGCGGCTGTATTTTTGAAATGTGGTATGTTTATTTGAAAACAAATGATGCGTGCTATGGTGCATTTAAAATTTTAAGTTAGCGCATAGATATTCCATGAGATCATAGCTTGTGACCTATCAGCTGTTTTGCTGCCTCCACAACCGTAGTATTTATGTGGTAAATTTGGTAGGAATAATGTTTTGGAGAAATAATTAACTTGAGAACCAGGGTGGAGTATTTGAGGTTATAGACGAGCTATGCAGGTTTACCACTTCTCCATCCCAACAAGAACATAGAGAATGGAACATCATTATGTACTTTTGGGGTTGCTTGGAAAATAATTTGAATGGCTGAAACAATGAATTCGAAGAGAAGAAGAGATCATAATTTGCAAGAAGAGTCGGCGAGAAACTTTACTACCAGTTTTGGTTCCAACCCTCCTTGCTTCAAGTTTTGGTTTCATGGATTTGGGTACTGGTGGCGATCCAGGTGGTGGTGGTGGTGCGGGCTACGACCCCTCTAGTTCTGATGTTGAGAGAACGCTCATGGCGGCTAGGGTTCCGTTTTGGGCCCTAGGGTTTAGATTTGGGGTGCACCTGGGCTTTGCTCCTGCTCATGGGGTAACAAGCAATGGAACGGTCGTCGGCGATAGTGCTGCTGATGCTGACGGCGGTGGCACTAAAGTTAGTCTGTTTCTAGGTTGGCTAGGGTTTTATTCGAGCCTTATGGTTAGTTATGGGGGCATGAATGAGGGTTTAGTAGTCCACTCTTTGTTTATTTTCAATTGTTTATTTTATGTATTTCCCCTTTGTGGGTGGGCTTGGTAGTAACAGTCAAGCCTAACACACTGGGTGTAGATTTATTTATTTATTTATTTATTTTTAAAGTTTTTGTATGCAGGATAATAGTGAGGCGTGTCTTTTTAGTATGGTCATGGTCGGCTTTGGCATATCCATTTATTGTTCTGTATATGTGGACTTTAGGAGCTGGAGTCTTTGTTATTACTTAGGGGCTTATTTCCAGATCATGGTTGGCTTGTTGCAACATTTAATTACTGTTTGTCCTTAGGTCTGTTTGATAAAAGTGTTTTCTTCTCTTCTCAAAAAAAGGAAAAAGAAGAAGAAGAAGAAGAAGAAGAAGTAGAGGAGTCGAGAAGGACGTGTATTTGATTGCAGTTTGCTATATACATGTATAGCAAGTTAAAATCATTGAGAAAATGTTCATTTACTCAAATTTGAGCTACACTAACCCTATTTACCCAAACATCTTATAAGATTGTCCACTTACCCAACAAATTACATATTTTTTGCCCTAATACCCAATTAAGTTATTTTTCTATTAATTTTTGGGACAATTTTGCTGTCTCTCCCTTTGTCACTTAGAGAGAGAGAGAGACTTCACCGGACTCCGGTCGCCAGCCGCGGGAATCCGGTCACCGGTCGCCGGAATCTGGAGACAAGTGTCCGGTTTTATTGCTCCTCAATAAACTTTTTATTACCCCCCCCCCCCCCCCCCAATAAACTTTATTGCCCCTAATAAACTTTTTATTGCCCTCTAATAAACTTTATTGCCCCATAATAAACTTTTTATTACCCCCCAATAAAAATTTATTGGGCGTTAATAAAAGTCTCCGGCGACCTCTTTGCAAACTTTCGGCAACCTCCAAACCAGTGACCGGAGTCCCGCGTCCTATTTTATTGCCCCCCAATAATACCCAATAAACATTTTATTGCCTCCCAATAAACTTTATAAAAATTTATTGGGGGGTAATAAAAGTCTCCGGCGACCTCTTTGGAAACCTCCGGCGACTGGTGATAGAATTCCGGTAGCCGGTGACCGGATTCTGGCAACCGGTGACCGGAGTCCCGTGATCGGTGACCGGAGTCCAGTGACCGGTGGCCGAAGTCCCGCGAGGTCTTCAATGACTTTTTAATTATTTAAAGGTCAAACTTGTCTTTTTACATTTAAAATTTGGTAAGTGGGCACACAAATCTTTTAGTGGAGTAATTGGGCATTTATTTGGTCCAAATTGGGTAAATGGTCAAGAGCCCAAAATCATTCAGCGAAAAACAATAAAAAAAAGATAACACTTGCAAAACATCTGACAAAGAATCACCTTGCTTGCATGAATCTTTGTGTTCGTAGATAATTGGAATCCAAATCTCCAACAAGCAAGGGTGTAGCCAATATAGGGCGAGAAGGGTCAGTTGATTCCTCTCAACTTTTGGGAATTGCTCCTTGTTTGAGCCCAAAAGTAATTTTGGCAAGATCCTTTAGTGGATTCAGCACAGCGGGCCGATACATGCGGCCCAAAAATAAGCCTATTCGGGTTTGGGTTACAGCTTCACCCATTCCGTGATCCATAAGGAAAACGAAACCTTATTGGAGTCGGGTAGCGAGGATTGAATAGGAAACTTCAACCAATAATCCTTCTGTGGCAAGGAGCAGTCGAAACCCTAGGTATATATACCAGGTTTCAAGGACGAATTAGACCTCTCTCTAAAATCAATCCATCCTAGCGATTACAAAGCCTCCCCGGAGCAAACCTTCAACCTCGTTGAAACCCGGTAACCGCCCGCCAGTCCCAGTCTCTCCAAGAGCCGACTGTCAGCATCACCAGATCAACCCGGCGACCGTACTTCCAGTCCTAGTCTCCCCAGGAGCCGACTGCGAGCGCAACCGCCACCATTACTACCAGCGAAGCAAGGGTAACGCCCTCGCAACCCAGCGAAGCTAAAGTCACGCTTTAGCGCAACCCGTGATTTCTCCAAACTTCCCAGTGATTGCTTTGCTTAGTCTACAATACCAAGTATCGATTCGGTGACGCGAAGAGATCACACCCAAAGTCCTTATCCGCAAGGCAGAAAGTCCTTTCCCGGAAGGCTAGAGAAGAACCTTGTGGCGAGGTTGGTGCTCTCCTCGTCCATAACGCTTGAAGAAGAAGTCAGGTCAAGGGACTACCCCGACGACTGCACCCCACGGTGCTGGCACGCCTGCGCACACGCTCAAAAGAGACAGTTTGCAAGCCAACTGGTTTTTGCGCCAAACACTCCTTATTGGCTGAGATCTAAGCTTCTTTCATATAAAACTAAGTCTGATTGGCTGAGGCTTTTTTTGACCTTTATGAGTAGTTCTGCACTTCTGCCCATTGGTTTGGCTGAACTTTGGCTCATTTTATTAGGATAAGCTTTATATATAAGTATAATTTATATATTTATCTTCCAACAAAAGACTTTGTGTGTTTTCTCAATACCAAGAGTCCAAGACTACCTTTGTCAATAGACCAAGTACAATAATACATTGGACTATTCTCTATTTATCATGGTGGAAGGAGACTCCGTCCACCATTGATTGTGTCCAAAATAAATGTGGTGTTCCTTAGAGACTCCAGGCAATCATCTAAGACATTAAGAAGATCGCTAGCTGCTTTGAATGCTTCTCCATTAACCATGTGTTTCGAGAAGTGAATTTTCTGGCTGATACTTTAGCAAACTTAGAACACTGTAGAAGTTCAGGTGATTGTTGGGAAAGTAATTTCCCTCCTTAGTTAGAAATGCAGTCCTTTTCAACCAAATTGGGTTGGGTTGTATTAGAGGTTTAAGCCTGTAATTTTACTTTTCTTATATATATATATAAAAAAAACCTATTCTTCTATTTTACTAGGCATTGAAAAAGTGTTGGGATGTCAAAGTAAATGAGGGGAGAATTGGTCTACTCATTTCATTAGATAATCCCTTTATATAGGGTGAGGATTACAATGGTAATAGCAATGAAAATAATGGGTGATTGAGCTGTAATCGCTATTTCCCTCTTCGTCAGTTACTTCGACACTGACGAAGGCACATAACGTGTTTTTCCTTTAACACTCCCCCTTGTGCCAAGTCAAAGACAAAATGGTGCATGAATTGTTGCCTCACTAAAAACCTTGCCAAGTAAAAACCCTGTGGGAAAAAAAATACACCTTGGTCAAAGGAAAAGAGCACAACACACCTAGCTATTACATTTGATGATGACATGTGTGTGTTAGATCCCCCCTTGAAGTCTACACCTCCCTACGTCTAAAGATGCACAACTTAAACCTTTCACTCAAATATCATCGCTGGTAATATAGTGATCAAGCAAGGGTCATTACCCGCTGAAGATTGCTCCTAAATTGCTAACCAAATGTCACAAACTACTCTAAACCATGCTACTGAACAGTTAACAAAAATAAATTAATTAACTAACCTAGACCCAATGGAATTTTCTATACATTTTACAGGACACTAAAGACATATTGAATAACACACATACGAAATTTCAGAACAATCGGAGTTGATTTGATATATGAAATAATTCACGTAAAACTAAACACAGTAAGATAACAAAGCATAAACAGATTTTATAACTTTAAAACTATTGACAGAAACAAAGCTAAGGACTCATTCTCCACCACCAAACACACTCAATCATATTAAAGCTCAGTTATGGAATCTTAATTCTCAATTGAATTTACCCGAAGTTAACTCACAAGCTCGAATTAACCCATTACCCTTTCTTAGTTCCTCGTTAAGTGATTACAAGCTCACCACTTAATGTATTTCCGATTATGCAACCTAGACACAAGCTCGCTAAGTTTAACATATCAAAATCATTAAGCAATAAAAGGGTTTGGATAAATCTAGGGTCACAAGTACATTGGTAGTCTTTCTAAACCTAGGGTTTGAGTCACATGTAATTCAAGAAAACATTTTGCTACTCAATTGGAATCAACACTCGACATATACAAATCTAGTGTTACTCCTAGCATTAGAACCCTAACCTATTCATTTAGTTGCGCACCTAAACAAACAAGCAAAGATTCATCTTGTAGACACAGTGAAACAAACACTCAATTGATAATATAGAAAACCAAAAACTGAATTGTCTTCAATATGAATTGAACATGTTTGGGGCTTTGAAATCGCCCCTAGCTACAAAAGTATTTAGCTAGTCATAGTCATGAAGAAAATAAAAATTAGAAGAAAATAAAAGGAAGGGATGGCTGCTGGATGATGGCAGAAAGGATGCAGTTCTTTTTTTTCTCTTGTGCGGCCAACCTACGTCTGGAGTAGACGTCCCCTTTTTTATTGCTTAGGTTAGGAGATTTTCACTTCTTTTCCTTTTAGGAATCAAGTAGCTTCTCCTTTAAGATTCCTAATAATTTTTGTCATATATCTCTAATAAACAGAGATATTCTAATAAACAGAGATATTCAGTTAATACTCGTTGTTGGGCTTCTAAAAGGAATTCGGGCCTCAAATCATGGATTTCCGTCAAAGTGTCAGATTCTCGGACTGCCCGACCTTGCTGTACTAAATCGGCCATAACTTCTTGTAGAAAAATGATATGAACAAACCGTTAAAAGTCCAAGAAACTAGACATCCAAGGATTTCCAAGCATGTAAAGTTCACTGTTTGGTTCATGCTGAGCTGCTCTCAGTTTCATGTCGAAGTTGACTGATCTGCACAGGCAGATTTACTGATTTAGCTTCCTTTCTTCTACTTTGCTCCATAACACCTACAAAACATAAAAATAAAGTAAATGACTCAAATAGATGGAAATCTAGCTAAGAAAACATGAAGAAATCAATACAAAATCATGTACATTTATGAGCTTATCACTCCCCCTGATCCTTACATCAGTCAAGGGGGCTTGGAAAGTTTTTGCATTCCTATGTTTTTCACATGTCTGTCAAATATGGCCTTAGGCAATGATTTGGTAAACAACCACATTCTCCTCAGACCTTACTTGATTCACTTGAATCTTGAGGAGAGCCTGTTGCTGCTGATTGTAGAAAAACTTTGGCGATATGTGTTATGTATTATCACCCTTGATATAACCTAGCTTCATCTGTTCGATGCAAGCTGCATTATCTTCATAAATGCAAGTAGGCTCTTCAACGGTAGAACTCAAACCACTAGTGTCTCGAATATGTGTAATGATAGCTCCTAACCATATACACTCACGAACCACCTCATGTAGAGCAATGATCTCAGAGTGGTTCGAGGAGGTAACCACAAGGGTTTGCTTGGTTGATCTCCAAGATATCGCTGTGTTGCCAATGGTAAATACATAACCAGTTTGGGAACGATCTTTATGTGGGTCAGAGAGATACCTAGCATTAGCAAAACCAACCAAAATATTATTTGGGGTTTCAGTGTAGTGGGTGGCACTTTCGCCATCAACATTTCCTTTAGGGATTGCAGTTCCATCTGCAGTCCTTCTTGTCTCTCTGTAGGGAAAGAACAGTCCCAAGTCAATGGTTCATTTTAGGTATCGGAAATGTTCTTGATACCATTCCAGTGACGCTGCGTTGGCGCTGAACTAAATCTAGCTAAGAAGTTCACTGAGAATGCAATGTCCTCTTGTCGAGTGCACATGGCTAAGTACAATAATGAACCTATTGCACTTAGATAGGGAATTTCAGCTCCCAACACTTCTTCGTCATCTTCCTTTGGACGAAATGGGACTTTCCTTGCATCCAAACTTCGATCGATCATTGGAGTGCTAGCAGGATGCGCTTTGTCCATGTTAAATCGCCTGAGCATCTTTTGGACATACGCAGACTGGTGGATTAGTATTCCATGGTGTTCTAGTTTAAGGCCTAGACAGAGTCGAGTTTTCCCAAGATCCTTCATCTCAAATTTGGATTTCAAGTAGCTCGCGGTTTCTCTTATTTCAGGAAGAGTACCTATTATGTTCATATCATCGACATATACAACTACAATTGCAAATCCGGAACTTGTTATCTTTATGAATACGCATGGGCATAATTCGTCATTCTTATATCCCTTCCCAATCAAGTAGTCACTTAGACGGGTATATCACATCCACCCGAATTGTTTCAACCTGTAAAGTGAGCGTTTCAACCTAATTGCAAACGCACTTCGTGGTTTAGAGTCACTTGACTTGGGTAATGTAAGGCCATCAGGCACTTATATATATATATATATATATATATCTCTCTCTCTCTCTCTCTCTGAATCAAGGTCCCCATAGAGATATGCAGTAACCACATCCATGAGCTGCAATTCCAGTCGTTCGGAAACTACTAAGCTAACTAAGTAGCGGAATGTTATAACGTCCATTACGTGAGAGTATGTCTCCTCATAGTCAATTCAAAGGTGTTGTGAGAAACCTTGCGCCAGAAGGCGAGCCTTGTACCTCAGAACTTCATTCTTCTAATTACGCTTTATGACAAAGACCCATTTATGTCCTACAGGCTGATAGGAGCATTTTAATGCGACGTTTTAACTGCATTTCCTTACATTTCTTGCGTCATTTCCTTAGTAAAACTCTGTTTAGGAAAGTTTCCATTCTTTGATTGGGAAAGTTCCTATTTGTAGAAAGTTTCCATTTTTCTTAGTTTCTATTTTCCATTTTTAGAAAGTTTCTATTCTTGTAGTTTTCATTTCTCATTTCTGGCAAGTTTCTATTTTTCATTTTTAGTAACTTTCTATTTTTCATTTTTAGTAAGTTTCTATTTTTCAAATTAGGAAAGTTTCTATTTCTCATACTAGTTTCTATTTTCAGAACCTCCGAGCTCAAAAGTGGAAATGAACACACAAATGGAAAGAGGGGCTTGCGAACACCTAGGGGAACAAAAATGAAGAACATTGGACCACACATTTGAGCAGAAATGAAGAAACAAGCTTTCCTAGTGCAACCAGGAAACCCTGCGAACTGGAGGAGAGCTTACCAAGGAAGTTTCCAACGCAACTATGAAAAGAAATGAAAGAAATGAAGTGTTTTGCGTTGGAAAATATGAAGGCTTGAAGATGAAGCAACGTGGCCCAAGAACTCTCAAGAATGAAGTGGATTTTCGGCAAAACGGACCTTGGTCCATGACATTAGGGTTTGTGACGCAAAACCCTAACCCTAAAGTTGTTTTGCCGTGAAAACCAAATGGAGGAGAGAAAATTGGCGTGAAAATCAAGCAAGGATAAAGAAGATTTCGGCAAGGAGATTTCTTAGGGAGATTTTAAAGGAAAGAGAATATGTGTTGAACACAAAAAGCTCCCAAAAGGTGACTAGATTCATTCCTAGAATCTCTAAGGGAATTTTGGCCGAAATACAAGAGATAAAATCAGATTATTGTCATGGTATTTCGGCAAGAAAATCAAGGGAAATATTCTAGGAAATTATGTGATTGGTTGAGACACATCATAGGGCTTACTTGGCAAGATTTCATTGGAGGGAATTATGTGGAGTTAACAAGTCTTAGCCGTGAGTTTCTCTAGGGTTTTACACGGCCTTGGAGACCAAGTTGCCGTCCCCTATATAGTCTCTCCTCTTCTCAACGTCAAGGGTTCCTCTCCCCATACAATTTACACTTTGAGAAAAATTCAGAAAACTCTCTAGCCTAGCCGTGCTCCTCTCCATCCTCTAGGGCAACCACGAAGTGCAAGCAAGGCCAAGGAAGAAGAAGACAAGCCGTGAACATCATCCATCCTCCACCTTGAAGATTGCTTTCGAAATTCAAGAGACCACATCACCTTTTCGTTCATCACCATCTCCATCTCTTGGTGTAATTCGATTCTCCCTTGTAACTTTGTTTTGTATTTTCGTTGGTTATGCCCTAGTTGACACATATGTTTGAACAAGTATTGTTTTCTGAAATTTTATGATTAATTGTTAATTTTCAGATTCATGTTTTGCGATTTATGGTTGCTTATGTGTGAGTGTTTGATTAAATTTGCATGATAGAAATCTTTTGTATTTTAATCTTATGTGGTTGCAAACACTTAGGGTTTCAATATAATTGGTGCTAGGTTTAAGAACATGAAATCGACTTTTCGTTTTGTGTAAACTTGAATCAAAGTAGTAAAGGTTTTGTACAAAGATCGAATTTAATCAAAGAAGATTGCAATTAGGTGGACTTTTTCATACTAAGTTGCACATTTGAATTGATAGCCTTTCTAGATGCTTATTGCGTTAAACATGTATGATTGACTAGCTTTCTAGGGCTTGAATGCATGTTTGATAGGATTAGTCTATGTGCTTTCACTTAGATTAATTAGCGTTGAAAGTAAAATATGGGAAATTGTTTGCTTTGAACGTTTCACATGATCAATTCCTCTTGCATGACTATGATGAACAATGATGAACTTGAATCAATTTTAATCATGAGTTTCGACTTTGATCCTTGTTTTCACATTCCATTGATGTTTTTATGTTTTTGCCTTTTAATTATTTAGTTAACTTAGTTTTAATTTCGAAAAACCAAAATCTAAAACCCCATTTGAATTCGTAAATAATTGTTTATACTTGTGAATATCTTTGTGAATATTATACTTTGTTTTAATTTTAATTGTTTAATTGTTTGAAAATGACAGGTGTACCCTCAATCCCCGGAATAGAACGATCCCTATTTACTTTATACTACTAATGACATTTCAGGGTTAAATTATGCGCTTGCTTTGAGCGTATCACAGGCTTTACACTTGGTGGAGTTAGCACTACCGGACCAAATACCTGTCTCTTTACCAGAGAATCTAGTTCTGCCTGGATTGCTTCTTTCCATTTAGGACAATTTGCTCTTTGTTGACATTCTGCAACAGACCGTGGTTCGATATCATCGTACTCTTATGATTTCTTAAGCAACAGTATCACGCCCCTGATTTTTAACACAATTAAAAATCGATATATAACCCCATAATTATACATGCGTGAACGTTCAGCCATCAATACCAAATACCTGGAAAACTTTTTCCCTTTATACAATATACATATTGATGCCCTGAACCCACTATGTCAATATTGACCCGCCAACAGAGTCATATATTACATAAGCTTACGAATTAAATTGTCAACAACAAGATAAAACGTAAAAGCTCCTCAGAGTTTACTACAAAGCGGAAGTCATAACAATGGCAAAGCCAATCAAACTTGCTTCTTACCAGTTCTGCTGCCAACAAGCTACCTCAGCTTCAGCCACGATTACCCTGACCTGCAGGATTAACCCCTACACCGTTTGAATAGTGCACCAGGTTGTCACACAACAAACCCGGTAAGCTTTTGCAAGCCCGTAAGAGTAACTCAAAACAACTCACACCAAATCACGGGATAAAAGCCCGCACAACTCACGCCAAACACGAGGAAAACCTTTCGACTCGAGAATAAGGAAAACATACCATGCTTCCCAAAACAATACTCTTTTTCCAAAAGGAAATCACAAAAGTCACACAGTGGCAAAATCATATAAATCGTTAACCTAACAATTCAAATATGATAAATTGATCCAACCTGGATAAAACACATCAAAACGGTCCAACCTGGACAAACACATACGCACATCAATCATACCTATTGTTAACCTAACAAATAGCATATGATTCTTTTAGTCCAACCTGGACAAAACACGTCAAATCGGTCCAACCTGGACAAAACACATCAAATCGGTCCAACCTGGACAAAATACATCAAATCGGTCCAATCTGGACAAATCACATAAGCACATCAATCATACCTATCGTTAACCTAACAATTAGCATATGATTCATTTAGTCCAACCTGGACAAAATACGTACCCAGTAATCGTAAGTAACCTACTTAGATCCATGAGGTACCATGGCAGACAGACTAGAGCTCTAACTGAATATATCGTAACCTGTCACCTCGGCCAAGGTTCAACCTTACGATATACATTGCCTGAGGATGCAACCTGCAACCCCTGATCCTTAGGCCAACCTGACCCTCAGATCAAAACATTAAACGAGTCGCACCGGACCCCGAATGTCAAATCAAATCAAACGGAGCAATCACAACCTGTGACTCTCACATCCTCAGACCACCAGTCGTCGGATCAAAACGTTAAATCAAATCAAAAGGAGAGATCACAACCTGTGACTCTCACATCCTCAGACCACCGGTCGTCGGATCAAAACATTAAACCAAATCAAAAGGAGAGATCACAACCTGTGACTCTCAATTCCTCAAACACTTTTCAAAAACAATAGAAATACCATTTCCCACCATTTGTTTTCCAAAAAGCCACAACCCAAAACAATAAAACGCATCAATTCATGCATATTTTTTTCATCAATCCATAACCCACCAAAACATATATATCTCACGTAAATATATATATACGTAGTCATTCACTCAGGAATACCACTAATACATGAATACATATGTATATATATATATATATATATATATATATATATATATATATATATATATATATATATATATATATATCCCACAATATATATATGTACACACATAGTCATCCACTCAGAAATGTCACTAATACCATCTATAGTTCATTTCGAAAGCTAATCAAAATCAACGAATTTAAATCCGTTCATAAATGAACCTTGTGAGATTACTCACCTCGAAACTCCCGCTGCGTCTTCAATACAGAACAAGGCAGCCAAACCACCAAACAACCGTCCAAGAATACTTCCCAAGTACCTAATCACATACGGTTTCAAGTTCGAATCCTCACGGATCGAAACATCGAACGGTCCGAAACCGTAAAAATCACAACATGCTCATACGATCTCCAAAAATTACAAACAATATATCGAAATGCTCGTATCGACGAGTAGATCGAACTCAGGAACAGAAACTATCCCTGAGGTGGCCGGAAACCGCCGGAAAACACCACCACAGTGGCGGCACCGCCGCCAATCCAAAGTCAGAATTTGGCAAAACTTCCAACACCAAAGTTCTTCATCTCAACCCCAATTTCAACTTTCATAACTACAACAAAGTCCAATTATAAGCCAATCGATCGAATTTTACCTTAGAACAAACCGGACCGATTGAAATCCTAGAATTTCAATTCCAAAATTCGACCTCCACGAGTTGAATCTATACAATCCACCTTGTGGGAAGCATCAACGTCCTCCAAGCTACAAAAGCCCTCCAGAATCACCGACAAAGGTGGCCGGAATCTCCGACTCCGATCAAGGCGATTTGCAGCTCCACCGTGCTACTTCTCGGCCTTGTAGCGTTGTGCACAGGTCTACCCACACAGTGAAACTTCACAGGGTGCTAGATGGGAGTGAGGCGAAGAGATAGGGACAAGAATCTCGTCGATTGGTGGCCGGAGGAGGGAGAACGAGCTCGGTGAAGATGGCTGCTCGGGAAAACTCGGGAGAGAGGAGAGAGAAAAAATCCTTCCCAAAATGGAAATCTGATTTTTTGAATAATTTTCCGGAAAAATCCCATATATTCCAAAATGGAAACTTTTTCCGACGGCCATAACTTCCTCATACGAACTCCGATTTCCACGTTCCACATATCCACGAACTCGTATCGACGCGCTCTACAACTTTCGTGAAGGAAGTTTTCGGAGAATCTAAACGTATCAAAAGTCAACCTTGAAACCCCCCCTAATTCCACAATTTTCGAATAAAAATTCGTCCGAAACACTTCCGCTCCGTCCACGAGCCACGAAACCGTCCGATATCCACAATTTAAATTCCGGAAAATTCTCGGAAAATAAAAACGAATTTCCAGGGCATCACAAACAGTGTATGCAAATACATCATCAATGTGTATGGAAGATCTTTCCATCAACTCATACACACTCTCATAATCCATTGAGATTTCTTTGTTCTCTGGAATCATTTCAAACATCGGAGCGTCCTCCAGTGTTGATTCATGGACATAACTATAATCAGAGACAACACTATGTCACCAAAGTCATCAGACAACAGCCGATGACTGTCGTCTGATTCAAAAATTTTCTGTTGTCTATTGGCCTGATGTCTCTTAGGTCTTCAGACGACAGATATAACCCGTGGTCTATATCTCACTCAAACAACAGAGACATGCCAATAATCTGTTGTCTGATTATATCGAGATATGCCGAATTATGACTTTCTGAGGTTAAAGATGTAACAAAACGACAATTATATGTTGTTATAAAAGATTCTGCACAACATCTTTTCATAAAACTCTATCGTTTATATTTCATTAAGACGACAGAATTCTGTTGTCTGAATATATGGAGATTTGAACTATCTTGGATTTTTTCTGTTGTGTGAATCAATTGTGGACAACATATAAATTAGAATGTTTTATTGTTTAATTTTGAGTAATAAGACAGAATTATGTCGTTTGAATATATAGAGGCTTGAACTTTCTTGGGCCTTTCTATTGTGTGATTCAATTAAAAATCACAATTATCTGTTGTCTGACTAGCATAAATAATACAATTGGTCTGCTTCATCTGTGGTTTATGGTGACTTCAGACAACAGACATTTGCTTAAATTTTGTAGTTTTATGTTGGTTTGGATGTCAACTTTAATTGGTTTTTATTTCTGTCTTAAAAAGAGCATTTGCACGACACAATTTTAGAAAAATTGGTCTATTTATTTGAATATCATCATGAATCATTACAGCCACCAAAGTGAGTTCTAACTTTATGCACAAAATGATTGCAATCTCATGAAGGGGATTCTCTATATTGATGATTAATGGATCGGTTTGTGTCTTACTCGCCCTCTTCTTCTTTGGGTGAGTGTCAGTCGAACCAAGTGGCCTCCCCCTCTTCCTTTGGGGAGCCACGGCCTCAACCACACCTTCACTAAGTGTGTTTGCAGCGCCTCTATCTGAGGCGTTGTGCCCCTTGTTGGGGACTTCTAACCTTGCAGACACATTTGCAGCTAGTATATGTGATCTCGTCACTTTTGCGATATCAGTAAACGCATCAGGCATCGAATATGTTATGTTCTGAAGATCGATTATTCTTTTCACTTTACCTTCACATTGTGAAGTGCGGGGATCAAAATGAGACAGAGTGGGGACAAACCACGACAATTCTTGTCGTTCTCTTGAAAAATTCTTTTTCCTATCTCCCCCTAACGACGGGAAGTCTGTCTCATCAAAGTGACAATCCGCAAATCTAGCGGTAAAAAGATCGCCTGTCAAGGGTTCCAAATAGCGGATAATTGTTGGAGATTTGTATCCAACATATATACCTAATCGTCTCTGAGGACCCATTTTGGTGCGCTATGGGGGCGCAATAGGCATATATACTGCGCAATCAAATATGCATAAATGTGAAATGTCAGGCTCATATCCAGTTACCAACTGGTACGTAGAAAATGGTTGGCTAGCAGTGGGTCTGAAACGAATATGTAAAGCTGCGTGCAATATTGCATAACCCTAGGCAGATATAGGCAGGTTGGTGCACATAACCAGTGCCGTAGCTACCATCTGTAGCCTTTTGATGGTGGCTTCTGCGAGACCATTTTGTGTACGCACATGGGGTATAGGATGCTCTACATCGATCCCAATAGACATGCAATAATCATCAAATGCTTTTGATGTAAACTCTCCAGCATTATCAAGCCTTATATACTTGATAGGGTGATCAGGGTGGTTAGCTCTTAAACGTATAATTTGTGCTAGGAGTTTTGCAAATGCAGCATTTCTTGTGGACAATAAAGCAACATGTGACCAGCGTGTCGAAGCATCCACCAGAACCATAAAGTACTTGAATGGTCCGCATTCTAGATGGATAGGTCCACAGATATATCCTTGTATCCTTTGTAAGAATGTAATGTTTTGTTTTGTATCTTAGCATAGGAAGTTCTCGATCCTGTTTTTGCTAAAGAGCAGGCTTTGCAAAATGAGTGATGTGCCTTTGAAATAGTCAATGAGGCATAAGGGGAGGGAGGTAGTGCTTCTGGTACTTCAGAGGGAAACAACTGCATTTGAGCAATACTAGGACCGACACCTTGCAGTGTGGCGGATTTTTGTCCCATTTGATTTTTCACTCGAAAGAAGGTATGACCGTGTGAGTTCTTTAAAATACGGATTATCATGTCACGACCGGGGTGCCCTAGGCGGTCATGCGAAAGCCTGTATGAGTCAGTGTCCCACATTTCATTGTTGGGGACATCGTAGGATTCAATGATCCGAATAGCAGTGAGGTACAGTCCACTAGATTGACTCATTAGTTTCTCTAAAATGTGTTTCCTTCCACATTCATTAGAGGTAATATAAAGGTATTCGGTTCCATTCTCACAATAGGTTTCTATATGATAACTGTTGGCACGAATATCTTTGAAACTTAACAAGGTTCGATTAGCTCTTGGTGCATGCCGAGCATTTGTGACTTTAAACATTGTGCCGTTAGGCAGCAAAAATTTGGCAGTTCCTCGCCCTTTTATTACTTGTGATGATCCAATCATCGTAGTCACAGAGGAATTATAGGCTATTATTTCAATGAATAATTTCCTATTCCTTAATATGGTGTGGGTAGTCCCACTATCAACTAAGCACTCAAGTTCTCCTCGATTCATTCCTACAAGTAAATGGAAGGTATTATTAAATAATTCGAAAATATATCTCATATTTTTTAGAGTATTTCTATTTAGGTATAATGATAATCTTTTCATTCTAATAACTTTTTTTTCTAGATGTATTGCTTTACATCTTTATAGTGCTATTTCGAACCATGTATATATGTGTAGTAAATAAAATCGAATAAATTCAATGCTTTAGAATAAAATCTGAAATTTATTAATAAGCCAATGATAATCAAATCAAGGTCTTGTTCAGAAATCTAATTCATCAAACCATTATTTAAATAAACTTTAGACCAAGCAATAGTCTAATTAAAAAATGAGGCATTATGCCTTCACAACTGTCTTTGGAAAATAAAATAAAGCAGATCAGTCAAAATCTAGAGCATCCATGGTCTGAGATCAGTCAAAATCTAGAGCATCCATTGTCTGGTTCCTTGTTGCCATTGAAGTCTGATTTTTAATGGACAAATTCTATTCTGAACGTTTGATTGATTTATTTATTTTCTCCGCTCTTGCTTATATATATGGTACAATTTGTTGTAATGGATTGAAGAAGTTTGAAAGTAGGGTTCGTGTTTGGTTTTGTTTCGATGCAGCACGAGACCAATTGCGGTCCACAAAGAAGGAATATGAGAAAACCGAAGATGATTTGAAGTCCTTCCAAAGTTCAGGACAGATTGTAGGCGAAGTTCTGTCGCAGCTCGATGATGGACGGGGAATGAAAGTCCCTTTCCTTTTGGTTTTGCAATTGCATAATGCCTGCTTGTTCATCCCACATGTGATTAACGAATTCTCACCCTTGTTAGAATTATGGAAGTCTAAAGATGAGAATTCGTTAGTCACTAGTAGAGTGAAGGAGCAAAGTAGCATAGGTGTGAAGCTAGAAAATTACCCATGAGCTATATCTTAGGGCTCATTGTTGTGAACTCTACTAGTAAGAATGCTATATTTTGTTAGGTTTCTTTGTCTTTGAGTGGAAGTAACGATCTTTTCTTTCCATTGCTTCAGTGTTAGTGAAGGCAAGTAGTGGCCCTCGGTATGTGGTAGGCTGTCGCAGTAAAATCCCCAGAGAAAAACTTACATCTGGCACTCGCATAGTTTTGGATATCACTACTTTGACTATCATGAGGCCTCTTCCAAGAGATGTAATTATCATCCAATTCCCATTATTTAAGATACAATTCCACATTTGGTTTTGTCTGTAGCTTTTTCAACATTCCTAATTACATGTTCTTGATTTGCGGGTTGATCCAGTTGTGTATAATATGCTTCAAGAAGATCCAGGTAATGTTAGCTACTCTGCTGTGGGAGGCCTATCCGATCAGATACGAGATCGTAGGGAATCTATAGAACTGCCTTTGATGAATCCTGAGCTCTTCCTTAGAGTGGGGATCAAACCTCCCAAGGGTGTTCTTCTCTATGGACCTCCGGGAACAGGAAAGACATTACTGGCTAGGGCAATTGCCAGACATATAGATGCTAATTTTTTGAATTCAGGCTAGTAGTATGTTGTTCTTGTAGTTCGATCGGTTTTTACTACTATGGACTTCTGTTTTTTGTTTTTATCTTATTCAAATAGGACTATATCTTTTGTATCTGTCTACTTGCATGTTTATACTATCATCCATGAGTATAGGTTGTATCAAGCGCAATTGTTGATAAATACATTGGCGAGAGTACAAGACTGATAAGGGAAATGTTTAATTACGCTCGTGAACACCAGGTAATTGGAGCTTATATATAATTATATATATATATATTGAGCAATTTTCAGATAGGTTTACTACTGTTTTAAAAGGAAATATGCTTATTGTTTTTGACATAGTGTCTAGCCTTGTATCAATTTTATGGACGAGATCGATGCTATTGGTGGAGCGCGTTTGAGTGAGGGGACTAGTTCAGACAAAGAAGTGCAGAGAACACTCATGGAGTTGCTTAACCAGCTAGATGGATTCGATCAGCTTGGCAAGGTACGTGTATTATTGGAATTAGTTTATACCAAGCTAGCTTGTGTCATGCTACCATATGTTGGCATGTTTTGAACTTTTGATGACGAATTGTTGGTTTTAATTAATTTGATTTCTTAGGTAAAAATCATAATGGCGACCAATAGACCTGATACTTTAGATTCTGCACTCCTCCGCCCTGGGCGTCTAGACTGAAAGATAGAGATTCCATTGCCTAATGAACAATCAAGAAGGGAAATTCTCAAAATCCATGCTGCTGGGAATCTGGGATAGCCAAACATGGGGAAATTGATTATGAGGCAATTGTCCGGCTTGCTGAGGTTTGCACCATATACTTTTATTTATATCACTACTAACGGTAATAGTTTATTGCATTTGCTTGCTTTACAATTAGATGCATTGTCTTTGTTTCAGGGCTTTAATGGGGCTGACCTACGGAACATATGTACTGAAGCTGGAATGTTTGCCATACGTGCTGAACGGGATTATGTCGTTCAAGAAGATTTCATGAAGGTAAATGATCGAGAGTTCAAACTACAAGGAGCAAAATATTTCATATCTAATTTTCTGTGGCATAAACTTTAAACTTTCTTAATTGGCGTTTGTTCTAATGTTTCAGGCTGTCAGAAAATTGAACGATGCCAAGAAGCTCGAGTCCAGGGCTCACTACAATTTTGGGAAAGAATAGTGATGCCGTTCAATGACGGGTCACATATATACGATAGTATTTTTCCGATCGGTAGTGGAGGAGGCACACTATGTACTCTAATAATCTGAGATTGATTCGATTTGTTATATTATTATGATTGTAACAGTAACTTCTGTTGCTTACTGTAATGAGTGTTGTTGCTTGGAAATTTTCTCAACCTTTTCATATTCAGGCATTGGCCGGGCATACCGCTAAGCAAATATCTTACATCCCATTTTCTCGATTCTGAAAGTCTGAACTTCACCAAGTCACTCAAGATTCAAGACCCTTTTTTTTTTTAAAGATAAGATTCAAGACCTTAATTGACCCATGATTTCTCAATTCTTACCACCATTCTCTTGGCAGTCAACTTTGCCTTGGCAAAGGAGACTTTCTTTTTTCATACATTTACAGGCCTAAACTTCAAATAACTGCAACAAAACTAAACTTTATTAAGTAAATCTGTAAATGCATGTGCTACTTGTTCATTCAAGGTTAATGGAGAGTTTGTGGTTTAAACGATCTGACAATATATACCTTCGTTCAAATTCTGTTTCACCCTTCGGCTAAAATCCCTTTTGATAACATGGCTAGCTAGAGAGCTCCCAATGTGTCACAAGAAACTTGTGTATTCCATAACATGATAATGTTGATGACTGTAATTCACATTGTTGACATTTCAGCAACATGTATTGAATACATGAACTATAAATATTAGAGAGACTCATTATTCTGTATTGCAATTTTCAGTATCATAATTTTAGTAATATATTAAAACTTTGATATGCAATCCAGATCTTGGTTTACATTTTTCTAAGATGTTGGAGAAAATTAAAATTAAAGGTAGAGTATTGAACCTAGGATTTAGTGGTGAACTCGTCCCACGGGTTGTTGTGGTAAGCATAGTATGCTTTTCTACAATTAATGAAAGAATTTATTTGCATTATTTACGTGAATGTCTTTAATTTAGGAATTTGATGGACTGACTCAACCTAGGACGTTAGCTCGAAAGATTTTATTAAGGTAAAAGACATTTAAAACTTCAAACTACATATTTTAGAGTGGTTTCATATTTACTTTTAATGCAGTATGAACTCTGAATTCTGATTGTTTTTTTTTTTTTTTTGAAAGGGGTTTGGAACACAGCCTAACTGGGAGGCTCAGCCCCACGCCCTAATATTATTAATAATAGGAGAACCAGTGTACAACGAGGGGGACATATAACCTTCACCTCGAGTAGTAGTACAAGAATCCTCATAGAGTGCGTCCTGAATAATAACAGGAGCCTCCTCTAACCAATACTCATCTAAATGTTTTAGGGTGAAAGAAATAATGAAGCCGAAGCCCACTTCAACTTGGCATTGTAAACCAAATTAATCTGATCAAATAAATGGACTGAACAGACTTGTTGGCTTTGTTTTATTTTATTTTTACTTTGTAATAATAATTTTTATTTATGAATACAAGCATTCTAAGTTTGTAATAATATACAGGAGAAACAAACTATCAAAAACCTAGCGCTCTGCTAGGGTAGAGAGCGGCTGCTAAGGCAGTCTGCTCTGAACCATTCCTCCATTATCATGGAGAATCTGGGTAGCCCGCAAGGTGAGGAGGGGTACAAGCACAGCAACGGATCGGGTTTTTTCTCGATCCGGTTCTCTTCTTTGCTGCGGGGTTACTTATTTGTAGATCAGCGCCATAGGATATTCGGGGGGTGGAATTCTCATTCGAGTCCGGTGGTGGAAAGGTGTGGAACAATGGACGCGAGGGTGTGGTGTGGCAGCAGGTTGGACGGGTTTCCGGTACAAGCTGATGGTACGCCAGGCGGCCGTGAGCTACAATTGAAGATCTCAAGTCCTGGTTGTCGTTGGGTGCGATGGCAGTGGACGGCGGAGATTGGAGGGAGGACGCGATGGGGCGTCTGGAGGTGGGTTCCGGCTTGGATCCAGGTTTGTTGCTGGGCCTGGATTCTTAGCTGGGCTGGGGAATGGCAGATTCGATCTGGGAGCAGGGGTCGGATCCGGGACGGAAACGGGTCTGCATCTGGGCTCGTGTTTGGGATCCGACTCGGGCTTGTTTTTGGGCTAGGGTTTCTGTTTTGGGTTGGGCCTACAGTTTGATTTGGGCTCTTGAGTTGTGCATAGGTGGAAGATTGACCTCTGTTTGGAGTATTTTTTACGTTGAAGATGCATGGATGGTCATACCACCACTTACATTGATAGAAGATTGCCCTTTCATGGTCGGTCATACTATTGGTAACATAGGTAGAATATTATCCTATTTTTGGCGTATGAGGTACGAGGAATATGCTTGGTTGGTCATATCACCGGTTACTTTGATGGAAGATTGCCCTTTTATGGTCGATCATACCATTAGTAATTGTTTAAATAGCCCGGTTTATATCCGGTGCGTCTTCAGATGCGTTACTACATCCAGTTGTAGCTCTACTAGGTTTTATTTCCCTTGTTTTATTGTCGTATTTTTTATTTATGATGTAGTTTATACATCTGTCTTTTGTAATCTTTTTTATTATTAATGGAGTTGACATTTTTCTCTAAAAAAAAAAAAGTTTGTAATAATATGTTATCATAACGACAATACTGTTTAAAATGGTATGAATTTGTTTTGTATTTAGTGATGGCTGTGGGGTTAAAGCTATTTTTCCACGAGTAGAGACTTTCCATCCAACTTTTTCCAATCTCTGCTTAACAAACGGGGTGAATTGTCACCAACTGATAATATTCATTTCGTGAGTCTTCTATAGCCTAGTATCATTAACCACCTAGATCCAAATTTTCCAACTACTTTCAATAAAGAGAAACAAACAAACCAAAAAGAAGCCATAACTGGGGCAGAGATACCTACATATATGTATAGTCTGCAACATTCAGAAGAGTAACTGACAATGTTAACTATCACATTTTAAAAGAGAATATGGCCTGAAGTGATTTACTCCCACTTGCAAAGAGGAGAAACTGACCGAGCCTAATAATCATAGTTATCAAGTGCTAATTCCAACTGAATTGAAGAAAAACTGAAATTTGGTGTAATTACACATGCAGCCATGGGAGTTGCAGGAGAGCTAAGCATCCTAGCTGAAATCACAGCTAACTTGGAACATTGTGAATCTTACACCAGATTTTACTTGTGTAAGCAATTGGAAAAAAAACGTAAGTCTGGATTCCATTGTGCTATGCATTTCAGGCAATATGCTCTGCCAAACTAAGAATCTTAACATGCTTTTTCTTCCTCAACTCATGTGGGACAGGTCCAAATACTCTAGTCCCAATTGGCTGGCCCTGCTTGTCAACCAGTACAACAGCATTGTCATCAAACTTGACCTCACTCCCATCACAGCGGCCTCGTTGCATGGCTGCACGAACGACCACACCATACACTACCTTTCCTTTCTTCACTTTTCCATTTGGATGGGCCTCCTTTACTGATGCAACAATTGTGTCTCCCAATCTTGCCCCTTTCTTCCTCGCCTTCAAAGCTTGTATGCACATCACCTTCTTCGCCCCTGAGTTGTCCACGACTTTGAGAATGGTCCTCATTTGTATGAAAGTCCTTTGTTGCTGTTAAAGAAATCAATAAATCAATCTCATGCACATCCATACCCAATTACCAAGTATCAAAACTCAAAAGAGTTGAATATTTAAGGCATTTAGCAAAGTTGATTCACCATGACTTCCAATATTACTTAAAGATTTTGACTATATATAGTTTGAATAAAATAAATTTTGAGCATCTAAACACCCCCATACATTTACATTTGTTAGAAACAATCTAGTCCTTTTCATGACTGCTTTTATTTTTATGTAACTGCCCAGTCCTAGTTTTGTTGATTACAATGGTGTATCCAGCATATGTGTAACCCAACTTGATGATCCACCTGGTAAACAAAAACATCTTGACCTAAACATTTTAACAGGCATAAAGAACAATTTAGATTTAGATAACATGCCACACTGCTCAACCATTGCACTCAAAAATAGCACCAAGCCTCCATTTAAGCCTCTCAAAACCAACTCTTCTCTTGACCCTTTCTAAACTCTATACATAGTAGCACCACAAGATTACAAGAAACTCTATTCTCTACAACCTAAATTTTGGCCCTTTTAAACTCCATAATATGTGTAGCAACACAAGATTACAAGAAACTGTCAATTCTA
Source organism: Rosa rugosa (assembly GCF_958449725.1). NCBI lineage: Eukaryota > Viridiplantae > Streptophyta > Magnoliopsida > Rosales > Rosaceae > Rosa > Rosa rugosa. The sequence continues at coordinate 13,361,126 of NC_084825.1, forward strand.
CAACCTAAATGTTTAAGATAGGACATTGGTACCCAATAACACCAACAACAACAAAAAATAATGATACAAACACCTAGTGAAAAAACTAAAAGGTTTACATCAAGATCAAACAAGGTTCGTTCTAATAATAAGACCTTGAACCTAAACTTTGAACCAATCCAATGAAACCACCCTCTGTAAACATTACCAACTCTCATACTCAGAATCATAAAAAACACGTTTAAACACTGACCTGAGACAAGAAAGTGTTGCATGTCAACTCATGTGATGCGCTCAATAAGCCAGACAAGTTGTTGCCAAGGCCCCCCAAAAACGAACGGCCCACTATGTTTGTTTTCCAGTGGATTGAATAGATTGCAGTGAGTCAACATGCAAGAGTATAATTAGAAAGCAGAAACCAAAAGGCCCAAATTTGAACATCAGAAACATACAATCAGTCCTAAGTATAGAGAGCTACAAATTTTCCAAACACTACAAAACATAAGGCAACCAGAATATTATCTAAGAACAATAATTTGAGAAGTGTGGCATCCTTTGTCGTCTGCTGAACTGTTTAATATTAGTATCATGCAAGGAAGAGGCTACTGTGGACCACAACAGCTCACCTCAAATGTATCAACAACAGCTTTTACCCAGTTACCAAAAGTCTGATGCAAGTCATGCAACAGACTTTATACATTTATATGAGTAGACTTTCACACATTACGCTTATGCTAAAGTAAAAAGTAAGGTTGATTTGTATCAGAAGTTTTTGCAACAGTTTATAGCTGTTGCTATATAGTTCTCTACCTCAAACCGCTTTGCTATTGTTTCCCAAATCAATAATTCCAGTGTACTACATATGTCATTCTTGAATCTAGAAAATCAAAATGTACAGATAGTTTCCTATCACTGATTACAGGAGATTAGAATTTAATAATTGAGTAAGGAATGATATAAAAGCATTCATATTGAAAAATAACATACCACGAGAACACTTTGAAGCCAAAGCTGCAGCCATTTTTAAGGGTAACTTCTACTTTCAACCAAATCGATAAGCTTTGTCTATACTCCTTTTCAGCTACATAGAAAAACAAAGAATTCAAGAAAAAAGAGATAGATAACTAGTTTAGGTCGACATACCTACCTAACAGTTCTTAAAACAGAAACAACAAAAGAAGTGCACGAAGCATATAAAAAAATATGTAAATATGTACACACATGACTTTCTGATGCACAAAAACATCTTAAAGTTTTGACATAATAAGTAAATGATGAAAACCATATGAAGAAGGTTATCAACACTAATTTGACACATAATGAAAAACAAATTCCTACAACAAATATGTATGGTAATCAATTGATCGAGTCAAACTTGATTACCAAGACAGTTTCTTGCATAGATTGTGTTTCAATATGCATACGTTAATCAAGCATATCAGGATACATACAACTATCAAGAAACAATCACAAACATTATAATTTAGAAAAGGGAAAATAAAGAAAATCCTCTGAAAAACAAACACAGTGTCATCATACATTAAGAGAAGGAACTTATCTTTATCTTATTGATGGAGTTGAACAAAATTTAGAAACAAAAAAGCAAAAAAAAAAAAAAAAAACAAACAAAGTTTCAATTCAGACTCAAAATGAGAACCACCCAACAAAAATTGGACTACAAAACAACAATGAAGTTTGTTCCCTTCATTTTGAGGATGGTCATCATTCTGAAACGAACCTAATTCAATGACTCTCTCAATCCAATAACAATTGGTTTAAGTAGTTCACAAACAAATCCCAACAGAACAGAACTTGAAATTCAACCCAATTAAAGTTGGATGGACTTAGTTTTCAATTTCAATTTACGACCTGTCATGGTTTGGGATAGTTTCTTCAAAAACTTTGCCACCCGTAGAATTACAATTCAACAAGACGAAAAGAACTTAAAAAGTAATTACAGATTAGTTTTAAATTTTAAATTTTGTATGACACAGAAAATCACGAGTAAACCCACATAGCTACAAGAACAAAACAAACAGCTTTACTCCCACTGTACTTAAAAGATGCTGCTATTCACACAAGTGCTACACAAACAAAATGCAATACTGCATCCCTATGAACTCAAAACTATCATTCATGTCCCATTCTCAAAAATGCTCCGATAAAACACTGTTAAGTCTTCTACAGTTTAAAACAAATAAAAAACAATCAAAACATCATTTCCCTATGCAACATAACTCCTAGAATTCCTTGTGTAATTCATGTCCCATTCTCTAAAATGCTCCGAAAAAAACACAGTTATGGCTGTTAAAGACTAAACAATAAAGAACCAAACAAATTAGATTCCTATGCAACCACAACTCCTTCTATCATTCATGGTTTCTAAAGACTAAAAGAAGAAAGAAGCAACCACAATAGCATTGCTATTTCTAGAAATCCTATCAAAACAATTGCTTTTATTGATTCAGTAAGCAGGCGATTGAAACAGAAAAGAATAAAAACCAGGAATTAAAATCCAGTGGTGGTGATTCTGCAGTGAAAGGAAGAGAGTTGAAAGCAAAACCCACCAAAGCCTATTGTGTCATAAACGCAGTACTCAACATACAATACCAGAAAGAAAGAAAAAAGCAACAAATTTCAAACATTTCTTGACATGATGGTGAAAATTAGGGGAAATCTTGGAAGAAGCAACTGACCGATCTCAAACCGATGCGCGAAATCTTGGAAGGCTAATTACACTTGAAATTATGAGAGAAGAAGAAGAAGAAGAAGAAGAAGAGAGAAACAGAGAAACGAGGAATCTTTCATCTGAAAACATACAGAAAGAGAGAGAGAGAGAGAGGGGAATTGGACCTGTGAGGGCAAGTAGAGGAGTTGCAGAGAGGTAGTGATGAGAAAGTGGAGCTTCTTCAAAATGGTGGTAAAACCCTAACGACTGAACCCCCCACTAGGCCTGGCAACAGTGCGGTCACAGGCAGGTTACGGGCGGTCTTAACGGAGCCCGTTATAACCCATTATCTTAACGGATTATAATGGGTTGAACCCGATGGGTTCGCGGGTTATCCGTTGGAACCCGTTAAGACTGCTAAGGTTTTTTTTTTATTTTTTTTTAAAATTCTTTTCTAATAAATTGGCCATTGAAACCCGTCAATACCCATTAACAATAAATTGGCCACTGAAAACCGTTAAGACCCGCTAACTTAAAAATGAATATATATATATATATATATATACAGGCGGGTTCTGAAGCGGACGTCCGCACTTTGCTAAAGTGCGGACGTCGACGCAGCAGGCGGGTTCCAGGCGACGACGGCGGCGCGGGGCTGGCCGGAGGGAGGCCGGAGGCCGGAGGCGTCCCAGACCTCTTCTGGGCAGTGTTCGAGGTCGGAGGAGGTCGGGCTTGCCGGTTTCTGGGCAGCCACCTCACCTGCAGTTGCAGGTTCTGTGCAGCACTGCAGAACCGTCGCCGGCGACTCCACCGCACCGCAGACCCCTCCGCACGACCCCCGGCGTCCCTCCGGCAAGCCGCGCCGCGCCGTCGCCGCTCGATTGAGGCCGGAGGAGCGACGTCCGCACTTTTTCTGGGTTGCGGACGTCCTCTTCAGAACATTTTCGTATATATATATATATATATATTGCATTTTTCTTTAACTCTTTTTCTCACCCATTATCCATTAAAACTCTTCTAAAAAAATTATTAACCCTTTTCCAACCCATTACCCATTGAAACTCTTTTTCATAGTTGCTTTGAAAATCAACAAATTCAAAGAAAATCATTAAATCAAACTATCAAAAGTTAATACATATTAGACTCACAATTCTCATAATAGGTTAGGTTAAATCCAATGTTACGTGAAACTAAAGTATTACAAATTCAAAGTAAATCATTACATGAAACTAAAAAAAGTCTTAGTTGGTTTGGCTTTGTCCATCCAATGTTAAATCCAACACGTCTTCAGTGAGTTGCTCCAAATCAGTTCGGTCTTGGTGCATGGTTTAAGTTAAAAAAAACATGTCAATTCAAGATCATTCAAATAGTGCAAAGAATCTGTCAAAGTGTTTCCAAAGAATTATGTGTACCCTCATAATCAAGCATAATGTTGGCCATGTACGAAACAATTGAAAAGTGGGCATGGTGGCATCATCCAACTTATAATAAAAGCACATTTCTTTCACTCTGGTTTAGGTACTTACGCTTATCAAACTACGCAAATGTAAACTTCTCTTCTACTTTCCATAAATTCTTGTTTAAAGAAATTTTTTTACAAACGTACAACAACAAAATAGCAATGCAATGGGAAACCAAGATATTTAGAGAAAATTATTTCATTAACAGAAAACAAGTCTAATACTTAAACACTTCCATTAATAGAGTTAAAGCAGAGGGTTTACAAACCAGAAAAAAGAGGCAGAAGCTGGTTCAGCTAAAGGAAGAGATGCAGAGGCTCTTTGGGTGTTGAAAACCACCCAAAAAAAATGTGCAGGTCTCAAAGAGAATGGGCAACAAAGCACCAACGAAGAAGTGATGAAGAAACTACAGAAACCTCTATAAAAAACCCAAATCCACTTATATATTTGTGCTCAGACACTTTAGGCTCCATAGCCTCCTCAATCCAAAGTAAAGCACCCAAATTAAGAAAGACTAAAGGTTGAAGAAATTATTGTTGTTTCTTTCTGGCATACTCTATTGGTCTTGACCTACACACCAACCTTTTGGAAGTGTGGTAAACATATGAAGCCTTTACTCTGTTACAGTTTAGGTCCCAATTAATCTTATGAACTGAAAACCTGTAAGATGTCGAAATGGAACTATATGTTGACTCAGATACATTTGAGATCTAATTCAGAACCAAATGCTGATCTTGCCCCACTGGGACAAGCTTAACGAATAACAAATCTTAGAATCAAGGTGCATAATAGTAACACCATATTGCATCTTTCCATACTCTAAACTGTACCTCTATTGGTTTCTAGAGGCAAACAGAACCCAATTCAGAAAACTCACCCCAAGAAAACCCATTTCGAATTGCTAAGCAACCTATAACACAAAAGCTGAAATTTTTGCAGCAATAAAATGCAGAGGCAAACAGAACCCAATTCAGAAAACTCACCTAAGAATCCGAAAACAAAGAGAAACGACACCTCATTTACCCCAAACTAACATCGGGTTTGCCAGAAATATCACAACAAAAACCCACAAATCTATCTAAACTCTAAACCAGCTAACATCAACTACTTGCTCAAAATTCCAATACAAAAAACCCACATCGATTCAGCGCCATTACAATACCAATCAAGTCAGGCAAGCAAGTAAAGCTTACAGGGGTCAACCAATTCGAACCCAAAATAGAAAAGAACAAACCATCGAGTTGTAACACAATATCAAATTGAGCAGTACCTGAAGACTGAAGTGGTCGAGTTGAGGGTTTCAGCAATGGCGTCGGAGTATTGAAAGAGAAATCCTTCAGGAAGCGACGACGTTTAGGTAGAGGAATTGAGGAAGTGACGTTGAGAAGAGGAATTGAGGAATTGAGATTCAAAACTCGACCGAGTGACGAGGAAGTGAGGTTCTGTGAGTGAGCGAGGGTTTCTTTTTCTTCTAACTCTAACCGGGCTCGATGGGTTCCGTGGTGCAACCTGTTTCCGCCCGTTAACTAACGGGTTGTTAACGGGTTGGCAACCCATTAACACGTTAAGTTATCAGGCGGAAATAAATAGATTTTTAGCGGGCGGTTAACAGGTTATGACCCCTCATAGAATGCCGGAGATGATGTTGATTCGGGTACGGCAGTAATTAGTTTCAGGCTGCTTAATAAATTTTGGGCCTCTATTTTCACTCAGTCAACTTTTTTATCTAAACTATTATTAAAAGATCGCGAAAAGGGGTACCAACATCATATATTATTTCTAAATTTTCTAAATTGTTTTAGGGAAACGATATTTGAGAGGAAATCGCTGTGTATTCTCATTGATAATAGGGGCCTCTTTATATAGAAGATTATAATGTATAGAATCTCAATCATACAAGGAAAGTAATCGTACATTGAATAGGAATCTAGATCCTTCTAATTTAACCCTATTACCACTAGGTCAAGTAACCTAGAGTTTGGGTTAAACACAAATAGAGATATCCTTAAACACTCCCCCTTGTGTTGTCCAAACGCGGTGCTTCTCTTGTTGCCTCGTTAAAAACCTTGCCGAGTAACAAAAACCCAGTAGGACAAAAATAACCCTCGGTCGAAGGGGAAAAAGAGCACAACACACCCTTCACGTTTCGAGACCATACATGTAGACATCTCCCCCTGATGTCTGCATCTCCCCCTGATGACTACGGTCATGGGAGTTTGGGTAACTTCAGCAAACGATGCTACCAACATGTCTCTCGAAAGTGGAATTTAGGCAATGACTTAGTGAGCAAGTCTGCCACACTGTCCTCAGATTGAACCTAGTTCACTTTGATCTCGAGGAGAGTCTGTTGTTGCTGATTATGCTTGGTGTTATCGCTTTTGATGTAGCCTTGCCTCATTTGTTCAAAACAAGCAACATTATCCTAAATGCTCATAGGCTCATCTGTGGTAGACTTCAAACCACAATTATTCAAACATGCGTAATTATGGATCCAATCCATATACATTCACGAACCACTTCGTGAAGAGCAATGATCTCTGCATTGTTCGAAGATATAGCGACTAGGGTCTATTCTGTAGACCTCCAAGATATCACGGTCTTTTCCCATGGTGAACACTTAACCGAATTGGGAATGACCTTTGTGTGGGTCAGAGAGATACCCAATATCAGCAAAACCTTCCAAAACACATGTTGTTTTGGGATGGGGATAATGGACGCAGACCAGTGTTGGCGGCGTTCCTGGTGTGTGATGGGTCCGAATCCATCATCTTTTTGTAGGGATAGAACAAGCCCATATCAATCATACATCTCAAGTATCGAAAGATATCTTTTACACCAATCCAATGGCGTCGCGTTGGCGCAGAGCTATATCTAGCTAACAAGTTCATTGTAAACGAGATGTCCGGTCTTGTGCATTTAGCTAAGTACAACAATGCGCCTATTGTACTTAGGTAGGGCACTTCCGCCTCTAGCACATCTTCGCCATCATCCTTCAGACGAAGAGGATCCTTTTTCAGGATCAAGACTACGGACGATCATGGGGGTGCTTGAAGGTTTGACCTTGTCAAAATGCCTAAGCATCTATCAACACGATGCTCAAGTTCCAAACCGAGACATAATCGTGTTCTCCCAAAATCCTCCATCTCAAACTCGGATTTCAAGTGTTCAGCGGTTTCCCTTAACTCTTTAAGGGCTTCTAATGAAGATCATGTCCAACATGAACCGCGATAGAATCCGAAACTTGTTATGGAAACGCGTGGGCATATCCCTTCCCAATCAAGTAGTCACTTTAGTGAGCGTTTCAACCTCTTTGTAAACGTGCTCCGTGGTCTAGAGCTACTTGACTTGGGTAAATGAAGTTCACCATGAACCTTCATGTATATTCCGTATCTAGATCCCTATAGAGATACGTAGTGACCACATTTGTAAGCTGCATGTTCAGTTATTCGGAAACTACCAAACTGACAGGGTAGTGGAGTGCAATGACGTCTATTACGAGAGAATATGTCTCATCGTAGTCGATTCCAGGGCGTTTTATGAGAAGCCTTGCTCCATAAGGCGAGATTGCCATCTCTTTTTCTCATCACGCTTTCTAACGAAGACCCATTAGTCAACAGGTTTTATGTTAGGAAGTGTTGGCATCATTGGCTAAAAAACCTTCCTCTTCGTTAGAGAATCCATCTTAACTTGGATCGCATCTTTCCATTTAGGCCAAATCTCTCTACGTTGGCATTCATTCATCAACGGAGCGTGGTTCGATATCATCTGACTCAACAAACTAATGCGCAATGAAATGCGCAACTACATCATCAATTATGATGGAGTTTCTATCCCACGTCTCATGTACACTAGTGTAAGTTTCATAGAGCTCTATATTCTCAGGAATAGGTTCTGACGTTGAGGCGTCCCCCAACGATAACCATAACCCGAAAGATACTCATGAGACGGATTTTGAGTGTCGATGATCAAAGGATTGTAATGTGCCAAAGTATCCTTCGAAACCCACGGGCCTCTCATGCATCCTAGCTGGGGCCATGGCCTGTAACGCCAGAGTGCCACTCTCTTTGGCGTTGGCGCCATGCCTACCTCCGTGTAGGGTGTCTCAACGTCCTCTCGTAGGGACGTCCATCCTTGCAGGCATGTTTGCAGCATATTTGTGTGATCTCGTCACTTTAACAGGGATCGAGATGAGACATAGTGGGGACAGACAATTCCTGTCGTTCCTGTTGAACATCTGTGTTCTTCTCTCCCCCTAACGATGGGAAGACTGTCTCATCAAAGTGACATCCGCAAATCTAGCGATAAGGAGATCGCCTAGCAAGGGCATGAAGTGGCGGACGATTGTTGGAGTCTCAAATCCAACGTAGTTGCCCATTCGTCTGTGAGAACCCATCATAAAGCGCTGTGGCGGTGCAATTGGCACATAAATAACACACTCAAATATGCGTAAGTACAATACTTGTACCCAGTCACTAGCTATGATGCAGAGGTTCATTGAGTGGCGGTGGGTCATAAACGAATTAGCATAGCTGCATGCGATATTGCATCACCCCAAGCCGATATAAGGAGATTGGTGCGCATTACCAATGTCCGGACTACCATCGTAGTCGTTTCCGCGAGACCATTTGGGTGTGTACGTGGGAATATGATGTCCAACATCAGTCCCATTGCAATAACCATCGAAAGTCTTCGATGTAAACTCTTTAGTAATGTCAAATCCGATTGACTGAATAGGATGATCCGGGGAGTGAGCCCATTGTCATATGATATGTGCTAGGAGTGTAGCATAAGCAGCATTTACAAGTGGACAATGGCACAACATGTGACCAGCGTGTTTGCATGTCAACCAACATCATGAGATATTTAAACGACCGCAAGTTGGTTGAACTAGTCCACAGAATCCCTAAGGATTCTATGTAAGAACATAATAAGTATTTTCATATCCTTTGCATAGGACGGTCTCAGTCCTAATTTCCCTAAGGAACGGGCTTTGTAAAAACGAGCGAGAGGCTTTAGAAACAACCAATGAGGATTTTGGTTGGGCCTGAGCGTCTAAAACACTATTTGAAGCAAGTTAGTGATTGCAGCATCACCTGGGGCGCCATCACCATGATGGACGCCATCCATGGCGTCATGGATAGGGACTATGCCAGCCTTAGGCTGATGGTGGACGGAAGAGGTGCCCTAGGCAGCAGCGTCGGTCACACTTAGTCTAGGAATCAACTTTTGATTCATGCTTCATTTCGCTCGAGAGAAAAGATGTCCGTGTAAAGTCTTTTGTAGACGGATCATCATATCATGACTAGGATGATCTATCCTGTCGTGACAAAGCCAATATGTGTCTAAATCCAAGAGATCTTCTCTCATAACTTTTATTGGATTAATAGCTCGAATAGTGACATAGAGTCCACTAGAGAGACACATAAACTTCTCTAAGATGCGTCTTTGTTCGCAATCATTAAAGGTATTGCAAAGGAACTCATTTCCGTTCTCTACATGCATTTTCGCATGGAATTCGTTGGCTATTCATAGGGTACGATTTGCCCTAAGAGCGTAGAGAGTTTCTGTGACAGATGTAATCAAGGTGCCATTTGGCAAGTGGAACTTGGGCTATTCCATGTCCTTGAATTAATACTGATGGCCCAGCCATCGTAGTCACAAAGTCATATGCTCAGAATCAAAATGGAGTCATAATGAAGAGAACTCGAAATTTTATTCATAAGCCAACATAGTACATCATTGTCTCTTAACCATTAGGATCCAAATGCTAGCTAATGCAAAACAATGGTAGTTGTCTAACTTCTTTCGGTAATTCCAAAATAAATGTGACCAGGTGAGTAGAGAGATGTCAGTGGAGCAAGGCTCGCTTAAGTACCACTAATTTCAGAACCTTCCTAGACATCACACTTACTTTGGGTGAGCCTACTTTGAAGAAAGACTAAACCATTGGCATATTTACTACAAAGTATATGACAATTGCCTATTACATCTCTTGGAAAAATAAAAACTTAAACAGAATTGGCGATCTATTGATCCCAGCCAGATTTGTAGTCTTCAACCCTTCACTCTAGATCATCTTCTTGATCTTCTTGTTCCACATAGTGAGCTTCTCTTGCTTCACAATATGCTTTGTAGGCGATGACAAGTTCTTCACGAGCTCTACAAATGTATGCCCAATGATCAGACACTCCACATCGAGAACATACATCTCTTTGCTCGAACTCCATTGATTGAGGCGCTTTGAAAGCGTCATTTAGATGGCTCTTAGTGTTGGTGGTGGCCAGAGGCGTTGCCTCCCTCTCTCTTTCCACATTTACCTCTTCGGTTCCGTGTTCGCCTATTTTGGCGGTTACCTTCCCAAGTAGAGCGATTATATGGACCAGAATGTCCAGAAGTATCCCTAAGATTAGGGTTTCGCTCTTGGCGCCCTCTCTTAGAGGTGCGACTATAATTGGATTCCGGAATATGCTCTGTTTCCACGGATCTCGAATTATAGTTCTTCACAAGGATATTGTCATGCTTTTCAGCGACATTCATAGCTCCAATGAGCTCATGAAACCTTGTGATCCGTCTTGCATTAACATCGATTCGATAGTTCTTAGCAACCATCAATGCAGAGACGGGGAAGGTAGAGAGAGTCTTCTCAATCAACATCGCATCTGTAATCTATTTACCACAGATTTCCATTAAGGATTTAATGCGAAGTGCTTCCGAGTTATAGTCAAGAACTGACTTGAAATCACAGAAGCGGAGGCTATGCCATCTCACTTCTAGGTCGGGAAGCAAGGAGTCACGGACGTTGCCAAATCTTTCTTCGAGTGAGACCCACAGCCTTCTGGGGTCTTCTTCATTCATACACTCGTACTGGAGCGAATCATCCATATGACGAGTCATTAGGATGATGGCTTTCGCCTTATTTGCCTCTAAGGCTGCTCTATTTGCTTCCAAAGCTTGAGCTTGCTCAACAGTTAGCACGTCCTGGCTAGGCTCGAGAATCATATCCAGGATTCCACCAGCCTTGAGATGCTAGCTGATATCACGAACCCACCTGTGATATCCAGAGCCAGTTGTTCCCAATGGAGCAAAGTCCAATTTGTTCAGGTTACTCATCCTGAAAGAGAACAAGAAATTAGGGTTAGTTTCGGAGCGAAATAGGCTACCACGAAAACATATGAAATTTCTGAGCGTAATCGCTTCCAAGAAATTAGGAATTTCCGAGCGTAGTCGCTTCCAAGAAATTCGATTCCAAGAGATATTGGATTAGATCGAAACAATGACGTAAGTGGTCGATCATAAATTCTCTACAAACTCTAAGTTTGGAGATCTCAACAAGCTCTAAGCTTGGAGTGAGCACGAACCCCCACAGTTAGGCTTAATTTGGTCTCCCCTATAATGAAGAAAGTGGGGTAGAAGAAGGGAGGTTGCAAGTCCCCGAAAAAGAAGAGAAATTGAATTAAAAAACTCTAAAAAAACGGGAACGTTTAGTAAAAAATACCTTGAAATAGGTCGCCGGAAAATTTGCAGGAAAAAGTGCCCGGAAGTTGCCGGAAAAGTGGCCGGCGGTAGTTGACCGGCGTTGACCTGTTGACTGGTGTTAACTGTTGACCGGCGTTGACCAGGGCTGATCGAGCTGACGTGGCAGTGGTCCAGTGCTGTCGTGGCGGATGCTGACGTGGCAGAGGGTCCTAGGGCTGACGTCAGCGGCTTCTGGGCTTGGGTCAGTGGGCTTCTGGGCCTTCTTTCTTCTTCTGGGTTGGGCCTTCTTTTCTTCTCTCTTTCTTCTTCTTTTCTTCTTTTCTTCTTTTCTTCTTCTGCCGGTTTTCTGCCGGATGATTCAGACTGCCGGTTCAGTGAGTTTTAGACTGGTTTTCAGTGTTTTTCTTCCGGTTCTTGAAACTTCAGATTAGGAGGCTTCTACTATCAAAATTTGGTGGGAATTGAATGTCCGGAAGATGGTGAACCGGTGGCATATGTGCTGCGGGTTGTATGGAGCTTCCGGTGGCCGGTTCGGTAGATTTCCGGCCGGTTCTTGGGGTGGTGCCGCCGGTTCTGGACTCCTGCGATCGATTTCTTCAAGGTGTGAGGTGGAGGAAGAAAAGGCTTCAACGTTTTGTATTCGGATTCAAGGTTTTTAGCTTCTTGAATCAGGGTTTGGCTATTTGTTTCAGGGTTAGGGCTTCGTGCTGATAACGTGTTTTAGGGAAACGATATTTGAGAGGAAATCGCTGTGTATTCTCATTGATAATAGGGGCCTCTTTATATAGAGGATTACAATGTATAAAATCTCAATCATACAAGGAAAGTAATCGTACATTGAATAGGAATCTAGATCCTTCTAATTTAACCCTATTACCACTAGGTCAAGTAACCTAGAGTTTGGGCTAAACACAAATAGAGATATCCTTAAACATAAATAATTTTTTTTTAAAGAGTATCATACAAGGGCTTCAACTGTGCTGGGAGTCATTGAACTCTTATATGGAACAACTATACTATTTCCAGTACTGAAACAAGATTAAGAAGTAACCGTTGACACTAACATTGCAAGTACATCTTTGGCAACAACATGAAGATTAGAGTTCTTTATTTCATTCAGCGTGTTAGTAGAAGCATTATCCACAAATATTATTAAAAATCTCTCCATACCACACTGAATCAAACAATTAAGTTTCTATCAACTTCCCTATACTTACTTAATGATTAGGGATTAGACAAAAGTATATAATTTTCTTTTGTGCATTTTCCACACACAGTCAATCAAATCTGCAGTCAAGGCCATGCAGCTTATGTTCTGCATCGAGGATGTTCATTTATTAGTGATTAAGCAAACACAGTGGCTCATCAACTCCTTCCTGAGCTCCTGCCTTTTTGCATCATACATGCTCAAAACACAGTTAAACTATAGTCCTTCTAGAAGCGAGTTCAAACCTAGGCAAGTTACTGAACAAAACCTCTTAAAGCAGGTTTCAATTGCGTTGATTAGAAGTTCATCTTACACAATCATTTCAACTAAAGCTATTCTACAATTCTCTTGTGTCCAATTTCTCATTACTAAAGTTGGTTCACTTGTGCTCCCACCACTAATGAACACTTGCTGACCCTTCTCTAAGTCTACAATACTACTAGCTAATTTCACTATCATCACAAGTCAAAACTTGAGGATAATAGTTACATTTAGCACGGTTTTTGGTTCTCACTTGCTACATCTTCCCATCAACGGTTTCAAAAATCAGCTTAATCTTCTCGAACGTGATCCCAAACCCTCGGCCTTGTTTTTAGAGTGGTAGACTTCTCTGCCCTCTTCCTCTTGCCTTGATTTCGAGCGGTTTGGTTGTCAATCTGTTGTCATTATTACTTGAGTAGCTTTTAGTGTTGAACTTGCAGGAACAAAATTATCATGCTCTTCCTTTCTTTTTCTTTTCCTTCTTTTTTTTTTTTTTTTTTGGTAAGTTTGCTTCACTCGAAAAAAAATATCACTGTAACTATGCCAAGGAGCTCGCGGGCTAAATGATGACCCCTAGAGTAAAGAAACAATAAATATGCCCTTGGGAAACAAACATCATTTAAATTCTCTAGAAATGCTTTGAACCAAGGAGCATGCAAACTATGTTAGTAATAGTAATAGTAACAGTTGTAATAATAATAATAATAATAATAATAATACTCCTACTACTAGTAGTAGTAGTAGTAGTAGTACACATTTACTCAACAAATCAAGTTTCCAAAGGACAATTATTGCATCAATGCAATGTAAGATAACATGAATCACACAAGATCAATCACAAAATCACATAACAAAAGCACCTGCACAAGAATCAACCAAATTATGCAGCACACCAGAAAACTTTCCTAGTCGATTTAGGAATAACCACCTGGATTCACACTTTCAATCCCAGCAGCCACAGCTTGTCCAAGAGCATTCATCGAGGCAGACATCTTCAAGGATCTGAAACGAGCAGCTGCACTATGGAGGAATGTCTTCTATGTTTCAACACTTAATGCTTCAGAATGGGACTGATAATGTATGCAAAAGGCAGTGTTGAACATAGGGACTTTCTTCTCCTTATATATTGGCCAAAACCTCATCCCATAAGGAGTCCTAGTTTTACTTCATGTTTATCAGATAGAAGACTTAAGCTTTATCACAATTCTTTATGTTAATCAGGTTTTAACAATGAGAGTCCTACTCCCATCAAGAGATATACATCTCGATGGGTGACTGGTATTAGAATTACGGCTACATATTTCTTGTTATTTATTTAGCTAAATCAATTGTTCCATTTACTTAATGCTTTTAGATAATGTTAAGTCCACTTTATTCCAACATTCTCCCACTTGGACTAACATTGTCTATTTGCAGAACAATTGAACCAATAACTTGTATTAAACAACAACTGAAGTGTGCACTTGAAACATGTAAAAATTCAGATCTCATTCAGCTTGGTCAAACACAGAAGCTAATGCAGAATTTAGAACCAACTAAGTTTGGAACAAACACATTGGTTAAAAACCACTAACACCAGCTACTGTGTTCACAGAAGCTTTAAGTGATAACAAGAGAGCTATATGGCAAGTATATCTACCTGTAATGCCATTTTGCTCACAGTCCATCAGAATGATTTTGATAAAACAAAATCTTGACAACAACCTCTAAACACCAGTGAACTTGTAGTTGTTTTTCTGTAACTGAAAATCTATGCAAGCATAGCAGTTCACGTGATAACACACAATGCTCAAAATGACAACATCCATAAATAAATAACCACTTTCTGAAATACCTCAATTTTATTTATAACTTGTAGATGCAAAATACAAATATTAGAAAAGTCAAAGACTAAATTGGAACTATTATACATGAATAAAAATTCAAAAAATGAATCTAAACTCCCACTGAACTCAAGCTTCCAAACTAGACAATACCCCCATATTCTCTGTATGTCTCTTAAAATTTGCAACTGACAAGGCCTTGGTGAATGGATCTGCAAGTTGGGATTCTGTGTCAATGTTTAAAACAATAACTTCACCATGCTTTACTCTCTCTCTCTCTCTTACACTGTAATATTTCAAATCAATATGCTTGGAGTTATTTGACCTCTTACTGTTCTTGCCAAAAATACTGCAGCTTCATTATCACAATAAATCTTAAGTGCATCTGATACAATTGAGCTCAACACTTTGGTCTGCATTAAAAAAATTCTTAATCCATAAACCTTCATACATTCCTTCATAAATAGCTATGAATTCAGCCTGCATAGTGGAGGTAGAGACCAGTGACTGTTTCATGGTTTTCCATGCCACAGCCCCTCCTGCAAGCATGAACACATAACCAGATGTGGACTTCTTTGAATCTGGATAATTTCCTACAAAATCTGAATC
The DNA here is from genome assembly GCF_958449725.1 of Rosa rugosa. Lineage (NCBI taxonomy): Eukaryota > Viridiplantae > Streptophyta > Magnoliopsida > Rosales > Rosaceae > Rosa > Rosa rugosa. The sequence continues at coordinate 13,376,609 of NC_084825.1, forward strand.
AGTGTAGCCTACTAATTCCAGTTGCTTTACTTGCCTATATACCAACATGTGTGATTTGGTCCTCTGTAAGTATCTAAGTACCTTTTTTCCTGCAGTCCAATGTTCTTGAGTAGGATTTGATTGAAATCTAGACAAAATTCCAACTGCAAAAGCTAAATCAGGTCTTGTACAGACCTGTGCATACATGAGGCTGCCTATTAGTCTAGCATAAGGTTTGCTATCCATATCAGACATCTTCCCCCCATTTTTAGAATTTTTATTCTTTGATAGTTTATCTCCTTTTGTCATAGGAGCTTCACCTGATGCACAAGTTTCCATCCCAAATCTCTTTAAAACTTTTAAAATATAGTTTTGTTGAGATAAGCCTAATAAACCATGTGCCCTGTCTCTCTTGATTTCAATACCTAGAACATAAGAGGCTTCTCCTAAATCTTTCATGTCAAAATTGTTTGACAGAAAAGTTTTGGTGTCTTTAAGTAACTTAATGTTGCTACTAGCCAAAAGAATATCATCCACATACAGTATGAGAAAAATAAAGTTATTTCCAACTGTTTTCATGTACACACATTCATCAACTATATTTTCTGTAAAATCAAATGATGAAATCACATAGTCCATAAATGGATTTTTTTAGTCTGCATACATGGTTTTCTATTCCAGATTTCACAAAACCCTCAGGCTGTTTCATATAAATGACTTTCCTATTAGGAGTCGTATTAGGGTTGAGTCATGATTGAGGATCTGTCATCTCCTTAATATATTATGAAAGTGTGCGTTCTTTTATAGGGGAGAGAGACGCAAGAATTATTGGAGAGTCTTGCTTGCTTAAGATCGAGTTTCATAGAAATCCAAGACACTTGTTCCATGTTTAAGTGTTCTTGTTCATTTGCTCATGTGCATTGATTCTTTTGAGATCAGTAGAGAGGCTGTGAAGCAAGAAGAGAAATAATTGGAGATCGTTCAAATGAAGAAGGAGTTCAAGATTGAAGACAAACTTCTCATTAGTAATTTCTAGTGATTGTAGCCGAGCTAGTGCTACTTGAGTTTGTAAAGAACATATCCTTCATCATAAATAAATTGTCTTTATTTTGGGTTCTCAAGAGTAAGAGCCCTGCAATGTTTTTAATCTCATATTTGAGGTTTTCACTGCTTAACCAAAAATCCTGTGTTCTGTTTGTTGAAGGATATCGACATTGAGTATGCCTCTTCAAACTAGGGTTTAGTTCTAGAGTTGTAATAGAAGAGAAGGTTCTGGATTTCCTAATTATATTCGGATTCTATTTCCTTGTATGACAAGATTATGTACTTTGTAAATCCCTATATAAAGGGCTCCTATTATCAATAATAGAACACACACAATTCTCTCATCAATCTTTCTGCAAATCATATTTTCCTTAAACATGTTATCAGCACGAGCCCTAACCCTGTAACAAATCACCAAAACCCTAAAACAAGTCGAAACCCTCAAACCCTAGTTGCCTCCACCTCCCAACTAGTAGCCCCCGACCCAAGGAGTCCTGATCCGGTGGCAACACAACCAAAACCGGCCGGAAACTTACCGAACCGGCCGTCGGAAGCCACAAACCATCCGATGCGATCTCTCCACCGGTTTACCACCTTCCGGACACCCAATTGCCACCAAATTTTGTCAGTGGCACCATCTCTATCCTAGGATTCAGGAACTGAAAGAGGAACACCGGTCCAGAAGCCCCTGAACCGGCTGTTAAACCAACTGGTCCTCCTGCAGAAACGACTTTTTGCCCAGTTTTTCCTGTTTCTGCCAATACGAACTGCCGCAAGCTCCTAGCCCTAGCTAGCCATACCGTGTTCTGCCCCTGCAGCCCTTGAGCACCCGTGTGCCGCCTACTGCCCCTGCAGCATCATCGCACGCCCGCTGCCCCTGCAGCACAGCAGCACGCTCGTTCCTGTGCAGATCAGCCTGTTTGCACACTCCGAAAAGTCTTGATCGGGACCTCAGATCAAACTCTTTCCTTCACAAAAGTTGTTCGTCTCTGTCTCTTCTATCTGACCTCCAAATTTCAGCCCTATTGGAGTCGTTTTGTGACCTGTAAACGATTCGAAGTGGGAGATGTTCAGAAGCAAATCTGGTCCGAATTTCAACAAGTAAGTTTTTGTGATTAAAGTTTCTGCTTTCCTGTCTTTTAAATTTCTTTATTTGCTTCAGGATTTGTAATATACAAACATGGGTTCGATTATTTAATAAGCGGAATTGTGGGGATTCACGCTAAACGAACTAAGAGCGTTCGTAATCAAAGAACTAAGAGTGTTCATAATCTTCGGACTAAGAGCGTCCGCAAGCATCTATTTTTGACCATATTAAACATCATTGTTTCAGTCTAATCCAAATTTCTTGGAAATCGATTTCTTGGTAGCATTAAGGCTCGGAAATCTTAATATTAGTTTTCGTGGAAGCATTGACTCCGAAACTAATCCGTTCTTGTTTCTCCTTTTTGGATATCAAACTTGAATGAGCTCGATTTTACTCCATTGGATTCTACGGGCACGGAATATTTATTGCCTACAATCCAAGAGCCCTGTTCTAAAGGAACCGCTCAAGAGCCCTGTTCTAAAGGAACCGCTCAAGACTCACAAATTGAGATAGATAATTCCAGGGCACTTACCCTGATGAAGCGCCACATGGAGATGTCACTCCAGTTTGAGTACATGAATGAGAATAGCGCTAGAAACCTTTGGGTAGCACTTCGTGAATGTTTTAACAACATTCACAATTTTCCAAACTTAGAACCATGATGGAATTATCTCTGCTTCTCTAACTTTGACAAAGTTATGGAATATTGTTCGGAAGCTCTCCGCATCAGACATTGATGCATGCCTGTGAAAAACTATCACAGAAGAACAATTGATTGAGAAAACCCTCAATACCTTCCCTGTCTATGCTATGAGGTCCTCTGATTTATTCCGAACTCATGTAAACGCAAGACGGATCACAAATTTCCATCAGTTAATTGGAGCTATGGTATGTGTTGAAAGGCACAGCCACGAACTTTGTGAATGGAAAATATGGTAGGCCTCAAAATGGCTACCATGAGCACCTTTCAATGGCTAGAAGAAGTCGCCATGGATGATATGATCAACATGCTCATGAAGGTAATCACCAAAGTTGGCAAATACATGACCAAAGGAGTCATGACGTTGAGGGTTGGGGGTTGGACACCATGGCGCCACTTTTGGCCATGGTAACACTATTCCAACGCCAATGGTCCTAGGGACCATTTATATTGCGTCAATACGCCTCAATCAAGAGAGCATCCTCTACATTATGTTTTATGGAGTACTTGATCAATGGTGATCAAGACATCGAGTTCAAAAAGACTTTAAATCTGGCGATGAAGACAAAATGCCGCAGATTTTTATTTCGAATAGTCTTTTATATTTTTTCCAAGAATTATGTAATGGCAATTATGCCTTAATCAATAAATGACAATTTTGTATTAACTCTTTCTCAAGTGGCGCATCCAATGAAGTATGATGTCTAGGAAAGTGATTGAGATTAGTGGTACTTAAGAGAGCCTCGCTCCACCGACATCTCTCTCTACTTCCCTGGTCATATTTGATTAGAGTTACCAAACAGATTGAGTGACTACGATTTGTCTAAGTTTGATTTTTATTTTGGATTAGACTTTGGTTAAGAAACTTTGATGTAATCATTGGCTATTAATAAAGTGTCAATTCTTTTACTTAATGTCTTGGACATACCTTAATTCGAACTTTATTTGAAAGATATAAAAGCCAATGGTTTTCATGTGGAAACACATTGTGAGAATGGACAAGAGTTCCTTTGCATCACCTCTAATGACTACGGACATAAACGAGTATTAGAGAAACTTATGTGTCGCTCTAGTGGTTTGTATGCAACCACTATTCGAGTAATTGAATCCAACCATGTCATGAGAGATGACTTATGGGATTTTGACACATATAGGCTTTGGCACGACCGTTTGCGACACCTAGGTCATGATATGATGATCCGTGATACTAAAGACTTCACACGGACAACTCTGATTCAGAACGAAGAGAAGTGAGAATCAAAAGTCTATTCAAAGAGAGCATTGCACCGCCGCCGTGCCTTGGGGTGCCGCCGCCATGCAAAGGACACTAAAGAAATAATTCCATTCTTACATAGAATCCAAGGGGATTTTGTGGATCGATTCAACCAACTTGCGGACTGCGTAGATGTTTTATGGTGTTGGTTAATGTGCGGACATGTTGGTCACGTGTCGTGCTATCATCCACTCGTAATGCTGCTTATGATGAACTCCTAGCCCAGATCATCCCATTCAGTCAATTTGACTTGATAATGCTAGAGAGTTTACATCGAAAATTTTCGATGACTATTGCATATCATTGGGTATTGATATCAAGTATCATATTCCCATGTACACACCCAATTGGTCTCGCGGAAAAGCCACCATTAAAAGACTACGATGGTAGCCCGGACTTTGGTAATATGCGCACCAATATTTCTGCTTGGGTTATGCAATATCGCATGCAGCTATGTTAATTCGTCTATGACTCATAGTAGCCACTCAACTTTTATTTGCGTTACAGTTAGTGACTGGGTTCGAGTCTAATATCTCGTACTTATGCATATTTGAGTGTGCGGTTTATGTGCCAATTGCGCCGCCACAGTGCATCAACATGAGTCATTGCAATTAATGCATATATATATTTGTGTTGGACTTAAGTCTCCAACCATAAGTCCGCTATGTAGAACCCTTAATAGGCGATCTCTTTTTCGCTGGATTTGCGAATTGTCACTTTGATGAGACAGTCTTCCCGTCGTTAGGGGGAGATTAGAACATCAATGTTCAATAGGAACGACAGGAATTGTTGTGGTCTGTCCCCACTATGTCTCATCTTGATCCCCTAAAAGTGACGAGATCACATATACCTGCTGCAAACATGTTTGCAAGGATTGATGTCCCCACAAGAGGACATGGTGCCACCCAGAGGAGATGGGTACGACACCACTACCATGGATGGTGGTATGGTGACGCCACAAAGGTGGGATAAAGGCGTCATAGGCCATGGGTTCCGCTAGAGAGCGTAGGAGACCCATAGGTTCGATGGATTCTAGCCCTAAGAAGAGAGAGAGTTTGGCACAACTTGATCCATTGATCATTGATACTCAAAATCCGTCTCATGAGAATATTCTGGATTGTGGTTATGTCTAAGAGACATCGTTGGGAGACGCTTCAATGTTAGAACCAATTCCTGAGAATATAGAGATCTCTACGAATTACACTAGTGTACATGAAGACGTGGAATTATTGAGACCAATGACATCGAACCTTACTCCGTTGAAGAATGCCAACGTAGAGAAAATTGGCCTAAATGGAAAGATGCGATTCATGTTGAATTGTATTCACTAACGAAGAGGAAGGATTTCGGGCCTGAGATGCCAACACCTCCTAACATAAAACCTGTTGACATTAATAGGTCTTCGTTAGATAGCGTGATGAGAAAAAGAGATGATAATCTCACCTTATGGCGCAAGGCTTCTCACAAAACGCCCTGGAATCGACTACGAGAAGACATATTAATTCTCTCGTAATGGATGTCATTGCACTCCACTACCTTGTCAGTTTGGTAGTTTCCGAATAACTGAACATGCAGCTTACGAATGTGGTCACTACGTATCTCTATGGGGATCTAGATACGAAATATAATGAAGGGTCTTGTGTACTTCATTTACCCAAATAAAGTGGCTCTTGACCATGGAGCGCGTTTGCAATGAGAGTGAAACGCTCACTAAGGTGACTACTTGATTGGGAAGGGATATAATGAACTATGCCCCTGCATTTTCATGACAAGTTCTGGATTTGCAATTGTCACGGTTTATGTTGATAAACATAATTGGAACCTTTGAGAGTTAAGGGAAACCGCTGAACACCTGAAATCCGAGTTTGAGATGAAGGACCTTGGGAGAACACGGTTTTGTCTAGATTTAGAACTTGTATACCGTGTCAATAAATGCTTTGCATTTTGATAAAGTCAAAGATGCACTCCCATGGTTGTCCGTAGTCTTGACCCTAAGAGGGATCCGTTTCGTCCCAGGGATGATGACGAAGACGTGTTAATTGACAGAAGTGTCTTACCTAAGTGCAATAGGCGCATTATTGTACTTAACACAATACAAGATCGGACACCTCATTTGTTATGAACTTGTTGGCCAGATGTAGCCCTACGCCAACGCAACGCCATTGGACTGGTATAAAGACAATCTTTCGTTACTTAAAATGTAAGATAGATATAGGCTTGTTCTATCCCTGCAGATAGAAAAGAATGACAGAAGAATGAGAACGGATCTCATTAGCCCAAGTGGCACCGTCCAAGACGCTGTGATCGGCAAAAACCGCCAGGCATCCATCCTCCTCCCTTACATCAAAACGATGATGATGTTTTGATGGATCTTGCTGATGTAGGGTATCTCTCTGACCCTCACAAATTTCGTTCCCAGACCGGTTATGTCTTTACCATAGGAAGCACCGCGATACCTTGGAGGTCTACAAAGTAGACCCTTGTTGTTAATGTAGCGGACTTATTCACTAAGTCGTTACCTAAATCCACGTTCGAGAAACATGTGAAGAGCCTCGGATTGAGAAAATTATCCGAACTCCCATGATTGTAGCAATCAGGGGGAGATGTCGACATCAGGGGGAGGAATGATGTCTACATGATCGATCTCGAAGAGTGAAGGACGTGTTGTGCTCTTTTTGTCCTTCGACCAGGGTTATTTTTGTCCCACAGGGTTTTTGTTACCTGGCAAGGTTTTTAATGAGGCAACGATCAAAGCGTCATCACCAAGTTTGAGCGGCGCAAAGGGGAGTGTTGAAAGATATCGACATTGAGTGTGCCTCTTCAAACTAGGGTTTAGTTCTAGAGTTGTAATAGGAGAGAAGGTTCTAGATTTCCTAATTATATTCGGATTCTATTTCCTTGTATGACAAGATTATGTACGTTTGTAAATCCCTATATAAGGGGCTCCTATTATCAATAATAGAACACACACAAGTCTCTCATCAATCTCTCTGCAAATCATATTTTCCTTAAACATTGTTTGAATTTTTGGTTTCTGCCCAGTAAGGATTGAAAAGTACCTATCAATCCCCATTTTCCAGAAAATTCATCCCAAGTATTTTCAACTACAGATATGTAGATTAAATATAAACGCTACTCTGTCTTTTCAACTCATGTAACACTGCAATTCAAATCAACAACCAGAAATTAAGGACATGAGAGTGTACCCATTATGACCTACCATGAAATCAAAGGTTTAGCAGATTCTCATTGCTGAGCTAACTTCCCAAACTAGAATCCAATTTTAGTCCATTCAGAATTTTTTTTTTTTTTTTTTTTGAAAAGGTTCTACACTTTTCAGTGATCCGCCACTTTAAAGGTCCTAACTAAAGAACAGAGGAAAAGATTGGAATAATCTATTTGTATTTGATGATTCTTTTACAGTACAAAGGTTGGATTTATACAAAGACTGTAGACTATCTAAGGTAAGAACTAATTGTGTGATTTACAGAATATATTGGTTTGAAAGCAGATATAAGAAACGGTTAACAATCAGTAAATCAATAGACTTTGATTTAGGATCTGTCATTGATTGTCAGAGTAATTGGAATTGAAGTACTGATCAATGCAATGACCTGCAAGCTGGACTATCAAGCTGGACTATATCTTTCTTGGTTATCATTCCCCCGCAAGCTGAGAGGACGAGCACGGACCGGAAGCTTGGATGCAAGAAATTGGAAACGCTGAGTAGATAAGCCCTTGGTGAAGATGTCAGCTGTTTGGTCAGCAGTAGACACATAGGAAACTGCCAGCTCTTGTCGAACAACCTTATCCCTCACATAATGGTAATCAACTTCTATATGCTTGGTTCTGGAATGGAATACGGGATTGGAGGCCAAAGATATAGAGCTGATATTATCACACCAGATCCGGGGACATGAGAGAAATACATTAAGATCACGAAACAGAGACCGTAGCCAAGACAACTCAGCAGCTGTGTAGGCAAGCTGCCTGTACTCAGCTTCAGCACTGGACCGGGAGACTGTTTTATGTTTCTTTGAGCTCCAAGAAATCAAGTTGGGACCAAGATAAACACAGAACCCACCAGTGGAATGACGATCATCCGGATCACCGGCATAATCGGCATCCGAATAGGCAACTAACTTGTGAGAACCTGGCTGATAAACTAAACCATGATTAAGAGTATACTTCAAATACCGTAGGATTCTCTTGACTGCCACCCAATGAACATTAGTTGGTGAGTGCATGAATTGACACACTTGATTGACAGCATAGCAAATATCAGGACGAGTGAGAGTGAGGTACTGTAAAGCCCCAACAATACTGCGATATTCAGAAGGATCCTCTAACTAGAGACCATCATAGACACTAAGCTTCTTGCCAGATAAAACAGGTGTAGGATAAGGTCTAGAATCATGGAGATTGGTCTTTTTCAACAAATCCACAATATATTTATGTTGTGTCAGATGCAAATGATCACCATTATAGACAACCTCAATACCAAGAAAGTAATGAATAGAGCCCAAATCTTTCATAGAAAATAAGGAGTTGAGATTATGAATGAGGTGTGATATGTGAGAAGAGTTGTTACCCGTGATCAATATGTCATCCACATAAATGAGAAGAATGATATAGATGCCTCTATTTTTGAATGTGAACATAGAGTAGTCAGCCCGTGATTCCAGGAAGCCAAGTTCTTCTAAGTAATCCGAAAAGCACCGAAACCAAGCCCGAGGGGCCTGTTTTAAACCATATAAAGAACGGCGGAGCTTACAGACATGTTGTGGGAATTTAGGATCGACAAAGCCAACAGGTTGCTTCATATAGACGTCCTCATTGAGATAACCATGGAGAAAAGCATTTTGGACATCTAACTGTCGAATTGGCCAACGATGACTGACTGCAAGAGCAAGAACTAGGCGAATAGTGGAGTGCTTAACAACTGGACTGAATGTTTCAGTATAATCAAGGCCCTCTTGCTGATGAAAGCCATTGGCGACGAGTCTGGCCTTATATCTCTCAACACTTCCATCTGATCGTTTCTTGATTCGGAATACCCATTTATTAGGAAGAATATTCATTGAGGAGGATGGTGGAACTAAGAACCAAGTACCTGCCTGTTGCAATGCTTTGAACTCATGATTCATTGCTTCACGCCATTCTGGATACTTTGCAGCTTGTGTATAACAAGTAGGCTCAAGAGGAAGAGAGAGGAGAGTAGAGTTCATAGCATATTTGGGATTGGGCTTGCTAATTCCATGTCTGCTGCGAGTTACGATGCCTCCATGATTTTGCACCTGTGACACCAAAGGAGAGGATAACAATGGTGGAATTGGATTGTTAGTAGGGAGGGAGGTGGATGAATGGGGATCGGTGTGGGTAATTGGTGATGCATCTGTTTGGGAAGAGGAGGGCGAAATTATTGTGGGAATACTCTGATTTGGGGGAGAAGAGGAAGATGGAGAGTGAGATTGAGAGGAATCACCAAAAGTAAGAACTGGGCGTTGTGGGTTGCGAGTATAAACTTGTAAAGACGGTGTGGGTGGTGGACGTTCATGGGCTGGAGGAGGAGGAGCGTTTGCGGCAGATGGGGAAGGAGGGTGAGATTGACATGGAGGATCAGATATACGTGGAGAAGGAGAAGGAGAAGGACTTGGAGATAGAGATGGACTTGGGCCTGATAATGGGCCAAAAATTAATATGGACTGATCTGTTGAGGAATTAATGGAGGAGTTTGAAGTGAGATTAGGTTCGGTAAATGGAAAGCTGGATTCATCAAATAACACATGACGAGACAAATAAATACGACCTGAAGAAGGATCAAAACAACGATATCCTTGATGATTGAGTGAATAACCCAAGAACACACAAGGTTTGGACCGTAACTGTAATTTTGAAGAGTTATAGGGACGAAGATAAGGAAAACAAGCACAACCAAAGACCTTTAAAGAGTGATATTGAGGCACACAATGAAAAAGTTGTTCATAGGGAGAGGCATAGTTAAGAACTCGGGATGGAAGACGATTGATGATATACACTGCCGTATTGAACGAGTCAACCCAATACGTGGATGGCATATGTGCATGGGCTAAAAGAGTGAGTCCAGTGTCAACAATATGGCGATGCTTTCGTTCAGCCAAACCGTTTTGTTCAGGGTGTTTTGGACAAGAAAATCTTTGGAAGATTCCATTAGTGGATAAATAGGATTGAAAAATATGACTCTTGTACTCACCGCCTTCATCAGTGAGCTGTCCTGCTTTGTCTTTTAGGAAGCAAGGGGGACACAGATTGGTACCATCAACAAAACCCCATAGTTTTCTACTTTTCAGAATGGGGGTGATCTGGGCAAGCCATAGGGGATAGTTTGTTCGGTCAAGCTTAATGGTGAGAAAGTTGGAAACAGAAGGAGTGTTCTCAGTGGAGGATGAGGAGGCCATGGGACCGGAGATTGGAAAAAAAATAGAAATCAGGCTCTGATACCATAAAGAACAGAGGAAAAGATTGGAATAATCTATTTGTATTTGATGATTCTTTTACAGTACAAAGGTTGGATTTATACAAAGACTGTAGACTATCTAAGGTAAGAACTAATTGTGTGATTTACAGAATATATTGGTTTGAAAGCAGATATAAGAAACGGTTAACAATCAGTAAATCAATAGACTTTGATTTAGGATCTGTCATTGATTGTCAGAGTAATTGGAATTGAAGTACTGATCAATGCAATGACCTGCAAGCTGGACTATCAAGCTGGACTATATCTTTCTTGGTTATCACTAACATGTACTGCAAAGATCCGATGTAGACTAAACACATCCTCAGCATAAACCTGTCAACTTATGGAGAGTTAGTTCCATATAGCTCTTAATCCTTTATTAATGAACACTAAAGAATTGAAATTAAACTCCATATCTTTGCTGTTAAGTAATGGTCTGCAAATCCATGAGTCATTTTCTCAATAGCTATACTCTCAACTATATATCTTGCCTTCCTTACAGAAACCTTGGGCCATAAGAGTGATGAAAAAAGGAATTTAAAGACGGTGCTCTTATACAAAGGAAAATGCACAAGCATCTACATGATAAGATTTTCTCTGGTAGACATGCAAGTTAATCTATACACTAAGTCAATAACTTGGCAGAATATACTTGGAAGAAATACTTAAGGAACAGTGAGGAAATCTTCCCAGGTTCCATACTTGGAACTGAAGCTTCCTCCCCCAGACTGTTGTGCGTATTCACAGACAACCGCTCGGGTGCATGTATCCCATACCCTTGCTATCTCCCCAAGAGATAAGGGCTCCGCTAGGGTCTGGAGAGAGTGACTTAGCTTTGACATGACCTTTGCTGAGAGATCTTCCAGCTCATCCTTGACTTGCACTGTCAACTTGTCCAGAAATATAGGAGAGCTGAATGGATAGTTTGCAGGCACAAGCAATCTTAAAGGCTGGAGTGGAAACATTGGAGATGACATCAGATTAGGACTGATGGCCACACCAACGAAGGAGCACCTGACAATAGTTCGTTCACCATCCTTAACTGATGGAGCAGTCTCTTGGTCACTAATATCTAGTACAGTGTCTATTAGTCGTTTGTTGATTGCTCTAATTTCCTCTAAGAGGGTTTGGTTCACCTCAAGCCTGGGCCTTTTCATCATATGACATATCCCACTTTCTGAATCAGCATCAATAATTGGCAATGTACTTCTCGGGCGCTTCATTTTCATCCTATCAGTCGTACACGCTACTGAAGCAATGACTGAAGCAGAAGCACTTGGTGCTTTAGATGACATGGAGTTCACCACATTAATTAATTGATGAATAGGCTGCACCGCATCAGAATCTACTGTGGACTTATTACTACATATGTCATCGTTGGACTTTTCAAGTAAAGGAGTACTTAATGATGGGGCTTCTGTTGCACCTTTTACT
>NC_084825.1:13393621-13441774 GCF_958449725.1 Rosa rugosa
ATTCTATTATGCAAGTTTAGAATTCCCACTGTCGGATTGTATACCTTGTATTCTATTATGCAAGTTTAGAATTCCCACTGTCGGATTGTACATTCTCCATCATGTTCAATTCTTAACCATGCAAGAAAATTTAAGAAAGGAGAGAGGAAAGGAAATATGAGCTGGAAATACTGAATTCAGGCTCAATGACTAGGGACTTTAAGAATTTATAGAAATATATTCAGAAAGTTATATTTTGTTTGTACACCACTGTTTTGCTGTTATTCAACAAGAGCTAAAAAGTTGGAGATAAAATTTTGTTCTAATACTTGTTGTGTAAAGTTCATAACCTTTCTTCTCTTTTCTTTCTGCTTATGCATGAGTTTAGCACTTTTCCTTTTCCCACAACTTGCCAGTTGTTGGCTAGAGTTTCATTTGGACATTATCAGTAGGCATTGATTAATATTTCTCTTCTTTGGTTCCACGTTCTGAGACTTTTATTTTATATTTTTGATCTGATGGTTCTGAGCATTCGAAAATATAAGGAAGCTAGTGCTCTTTTTTTATAGTAGGGCAATATATTATAGATGTGCAGACATAGTTTATATGGGTCAAGTCTGTATGATGATAACCAAAAATTGTACATTTTTTTGCTTGTTGGTTTTTTAAATTTTTTTTTTGTTCCTCTTAGTGGATACAGTTAGCAGTTGGTGAAAGTATCTGTATCTTTTTCTCTTTTGAGGCAGAAATTTGACACAAGTCGCTCATATGATGTTAATTAGTAATGACCATGCATGCTGCAAGTTTTTTTTAACATTTCGTATGTTTCAATACCACTCTCTACACATGTATTCTAGAAAATTTCACAAAATGAAATTGTTTCAGTCTGCTAGTGGCCCGTAGAAATCTTCTGAAACTTCATGCATTGCTTCTGCTATAAGTTCTTGTTCTTTTCCCCATACCCATTGACTCTGATATTCCTACGTTTGTATTTTCCTTTCTTGAAATTGCAAAATTTCTTCAATTAAATCTGGTATATGAAGCCAGTTGAAACAGTTGTTATCCTAGTTCTTAACTGAATTAACTTATCACAACCCGCCTGCTTTTCAGTGTGGAACTGTGGATAATTTTGAGGGTGGTCAAGTACTGTAATTTTATATAGTAGGAATTAACTGACAGTAATTAAAGATGGATAATGCTGGAGATGGTCAGAGTATTCAGCAATGTACTAATACACTCTTCCAAAATTGAGTAGCTGCCACATTAGATATGTTAATTGATATATACTCGGAATTATTATTGTGCAGAGTCATGCCGTAATGTGAACCATCTAGCATTATTCTAAACAACACGTAAGCATAATATGAGCGACTCAAATTCTAGATTCGAAATCTAGCTAGAAAAATCATTCATTTACCAGATCAGTGTGTTACTGCAGAAACCTTTATCTAAAGGATCCTTTTGAGCTTACTTGACTTTTTATAGTTTAGATGGAATTTGCGTAACTGACTGATGGGGATTTTTACCTCAAGAATAGACCACATTTTAAACCTAGTCAAGACTACAGAGTAGCTCATCTGTGGCATCTAGAGGGATGGGCCAGGATGTGTATCTAGGAGGATGGTGGAGCCGGATGTAGTGTTGAGGAAGTGATAGAGCTGCCCAGGTTCATGTCATCAGGAGTTGGAACCAAGTACCTAAAAAATAGACCAAGTTTTGTATGCAGGTGCATTTACAGAGTATTTCTGGTGTCAAGGAGGGATGAGCAAAGGGTTGTGTGGCATTGAGAAAGTGATAGACCAGCTTAGGGTCTTTCTTGGCTGCAGTTGCAAAGTAAAGCGGGCTGTTTGGCTAAAGAACTGATTTTAAAAGAGAAAGTGGGAGAAATATTATTCCCGTAATGGTCCATTAACTGGTTTAAGACATTTAGGGAGTGAATGTCTTTAATAGATCATTTCACTTTCTGTGTACTTCTTGAATGATGCTCTGGTATTTTAGCTTAAAAACTATTTAGTCCTACTCCCAGAGTTGTAGTAGTTGTGATGGTCATTAATTAATAATCAGATTGGGAGGATGCATTTTTGAAGTGTTACTTAAATCAATTTGTGACTTGATTTTCTTTTCTGAAGTATAAATAAAGAAAACTGGAGTATGTTTCACCCTCTTTAGAATGCCTTAAGCTATTACTCATATCCTTACAGCCATGTCTTCCTTTGGAAATGATAGTAACATTGAGCAACTGGAAATGAGGATGATGCTGATGATAAATCTCAGCTTTAATTTCTACTAGACTATGTAATTTAGCTGTTTGTTGCACACAAAAAAAAAGAAGTAATCTATTCTTTAATAAGGTTACATTAAGTGTTTGTTTAATCCTCTTTATTATGATCTAATTGTACTGAAGCTAATCTTATCTTATTGTACATTCAGAAAGAAACACTTGATTTCCACCGCCGCTAGCTCTTTTTGCCAAGATTTCCTTCTGAAGACCGATAAAGTATTCTGCCTGAATTGGAGGCATGACACTAGTATCCATGGCCATTATTTTAGCATCCTCACTTCGAAGCTGAATTTCAATTTCCTTTTCTCTAAGAGCAACTTGCTTTTGCTCAGTATCAAGTAGCAACTTAAATTGTTCCGCCCTTATGCGTTCACTTTCTAATTTTTTTGCCATAAACTCTTCCAACTTAGAAGTACTTTTCGAAGGTGTCTCATTTTCACTAACCTGTTCTTTGGATTTTGCCTTTTTGATCACTTCCTTTGCAGCCTTTCTCCCAATTGGCCTCTGCAAGGGTGCAGGTTCAGGGCCTTCTACATCATCATCTTCTAAATTGATTGAATCAGGAGCCTTGAACTTTCTCTTGGCATTGATTTTTTGATGTTCGTCCATCCATTTTTGCTGGAACCTCATAATAGCCCAACAATGGTCAAGTACAAATGTATGACCTTCCTTTTTCTGGAACATCTCTTTTGCCTCCACTATCTACAAAGTCAATAAAAATGATATACATTGATGCAGAATTCAATAAGTAATTTATAGAAAGTGTATATATATATATATATAGACACACACATATATACACACACGCAATGCTTTAATATATATATATATATAAGAACTGGACCTGACAAAAAAAAAAATTGCTCTTCAGTAGTATGCTCATATTAGAAAAGGTAGTGGTATGCATCTTCTGATTTCAAATACATGCCGATTATATATGTGAGCAAGTAGGCTCACCAATCAAACCTCTAGATAAAGAACTTTTTAACCATCCTAATTCATCTGTCATGCGAGAATTTAAAATTATATGCTGCTGGTATCTATCTTGAAATGAAAGAATATTGCATGACCACACACACACACAAATATATATAGTTATGAGCTTAATTATAAAAAATTAAAATAAAGGGCTAGAGGCTTTAATAATTGAGAGGGTCATAATTCCTATGTAAAGGAAGCTGCTTTTGCTACTGCATACGTCCCACACACAAAAGGGATCTCAAACAGACAAACACAGCACCACACAGCTCTAGAAATAACATCAAGGGTAACAATCCATTATTAAAGTCAAAAACACGATACTGAAAATAATGATATTAAGTCCTTATGTTTATGTTTAGCTGCTTACCTTATCTTGTTCCGTGTAATCACTTTTCTGTAAGTGTTCAATTTGAGAATGATGCCCATAAAACTTACTCACAGTAGTATTGATTTTTGACCAACGGTTCGTTAATGACTTTTCACTCCGTTCACCAGACCACTTCTTGTTATCTTCAAAGTATTTAGTAATTCTTTTCCAAAATTGTTTTTTCTTTTGATCAGCTCCTTTCACTTGGTCTATGCTAACATTGAGCCATGCAGATATAAGAAGTTTGTCTTCTTCGACCGTGAAGTTAGCTTGTCTTTGTGCTTTCTTGCTGCCAGGTGCACAAGTTGTCTCTTTATTAGTGCAATCTTCATTAGTAAGTGTCTCTTCATAAGTGCAATCTTCAAATGGTATAGGAGCACAAGTAGAACCATTGGTGTGATATTGACTCGACGGGAAATCATATGTCAGAGGAGGTTCATTGCGGTTTGTTTCACTGTTGATGAGCTCAGTGAAATTCAATGACATCGAGTCCATCTACAAAAAAATGCTAAGACAAATAAATTAAATTCAATAGAAATAAGATAAATTGTACACAAGTTGCCACAGGTAACAAACACTACATATAATTGTCTCTCTATCTCTATCATCTTGGAAAAAGTACGATCATCGATGATAGTATAACTACTGTATGAACTACTGATGTATGTAGGTATACAAAATGGAACCAAACCAGTTGTAAATCTCAAAGGTCACATAGTGGGGAATGGAGTCAGAGACAGAAATTACTTTGATAACAATGGCTCTAGTCCCTTTTGCTCATGCGATGGCCCTCATTTCGGATCAAATCTATGAGGTACATTCATGTCTGAGGCAAAATTGTTACATCATATAAATATAATTTGGTGCATGCCAATAAATATTTAAGTCAACTATATAATGTTAATGCATGCAGGGAGTTATAAATGTTCAGTCCCAGTTGAACAAATGATGAAAAAGACACTTGCCATTGAAAGTAGAAACCCCTAAAAATAATTAAAACTAGCTAGATAGCTGCTACTACTGACTAATTGTTATTGCAGGGTGCCCAAATAAAAAGCCACCCTTAAATTAGAAAATACCCTGTTCTAAAAGGGTTATGAAGCTATTGGAACCATGCATATTGTCCAGAAAATGCTATAGCTAGATAACTTGGAACAAATGAACTTTAAGGCGTGGATGTATATGCTTGACCAATCTGTATGACTTTGGGAAGCAAATAATTTAGAGCTATTCGTCATGTAATTAATGGGATTTCAGAGGATAATTGAATTCATGAAGCACATAAGAAGTAGAATATATAGAGCAAGAAGGGAAGAAACAAAATTTTTGAAGAAGTACAAGTCAAACTATGAAAATTAATCATACATGAACATTCTGACTCTTCGTATATTATGGAAAATTTAAGTATGGATATTCTTCCAATCACTAATGCCTAATGCTCCTGAAGATTGGTGCTTTCAACAACTAATTCTCCTAGCACTAATCTTTGAACATACTAATCCTTCCAAAACCCTAATTCCTAAATCCCTAAAGTAAGGGGAGCATCCAAACAAATTGTAACTCTTGAACAAATACACATACCCAAATATTTTACATCGAAACAACCATTAAACGACAATCAAGAATCCAAAAATTCAATATTCTCTGATCAATCAAAACAAGTGAGGTCGGAAAAGACGAAAACAAATAGAGAATTAGAGTGATCAAAATGAATAGAGGTGAAGGAGGTGGCTCACCTGCCCTACCGTCTTCTTTCTGGGTTGGGATTCAGTCTTCTCCAACTAAACGGAAGCCTTGTTTCAGCCGTTGGGAGAGTGGAGACTGGAGAACGTGAAGTTTTTAAAATTTTGTTATCGCTATAATTTTAGCGATTGCTGTAAATTTAGGAAATTTGGTTTTTTCTTTCATCCTTACTCTTAAAATATGGATACATGGAATTTGTTGGAGCAAAAAAAGACTTATTTTTTCCTAAAATTGAGAAAAATTAAAATTTAGGGAAACTATTGAAGTTGCCATTTGTTTCCGTTATTGAAGGTTTACAAGTCTTAATTTTATATCGTCTTCTCTTGGAGAAAATTTTTCATACTACAGTCACAC
The DNA here is from genome assembly GCF_958449725.1 of Rosa rugosa. Taxonomy (NCBI): domain Eukaryota; kingdom Viridiplantae; phylum Streptophyta; class Magnoliopsida; order Rosales; family Rosaceae; genus Rosa; species Rosa rugosa. The sequence continues at coordinate 13,399,327 of NC_084825.1, forward strand.
CACTTCATTTGTGTGACGCCCCTATAAAACAATGACACGTGGATCCTTAACTGTTTAGATATCTAAATCGTTTTTGCTGTCTTACAGCACCGTTTTCTTCTATATCTGTCTCTGTTAATGCAAATCTTCAAGGACTGAAACACCAAGCTTTTCTATTTCCAACAAGTAATTCTACTGTTCTTTTCTCTATAACTGGTCTTTATTTCATAAACCTTTTGCTTCGATTCTTTTGCTCTCCATGAAGACTACCTTGCTATCAATTGTCGATCCAAAAGTCCACAAATGGGTCTGCATCAAGGTGTAAAATATTTGAAATTGTAGTAGAAGATAGATCTTCAACACAAATTTTAAATCCACCAAAGGCGGGTTTTAATTCCCGGCAGGTCGGGTCAGTGTTTTACCCCAGTTAGTTGCTTATGAGGCTAGAGAGTTCTCCCTTGTTTGTACGGAAGAATTAGTTTGATTTTCAAGTAAAAGATGATAGATGTGCCGATCATGGGTTTCTACAAATATATCAACCATCAATTAATTAGATAAGAAAATATAACAGCTTTGCTGGGTAGACTTGCAGACTTCGTTGATAGGCACGCTATGGAACTATGAAAGGAGGAGGACATATGTAGACGACAAAGAAAAACAATAGACGGCAAAAAACATAAACGTTAGATGACTAATCATTTAGGTTTCCACGTGTCGTTCTATTATAGGGAGGTCACATAAATGAGGTGGTGTTACCGTAGCATGGAAAAATTTCTAGTCTTCATTGTATAACTTTTTTTTTTTATATAGTTTACGATAATATATGTAACTATCTGTCAATCTGTGTATCGAAATCCAAACTTAGGTAAAACATTAACTAAGAAATTACTTTATTTCTATATTTTGGATGAAACTTATTTTGGTTTAACATGCTCCTCAGTCAACTAATAGTGTAGCTTATTGCTTCGCTAGTTATGATTTAGATTGTATGAAAGTATGGAACCATAGAAATGAATTCCAGGCCTGAGATTTTTGGCCAAATCTTCTTCAATCAATCTCTCTCTCTCTCTCTCTCTCTCTCTCTCTCTCTCTCTCTCTCTCTCAATACAATCAAATCCGGCAAACACAATAACACATAAGACGACATTTATTTCTGGATCTCTCTATACGCTTCTGCTTCTTAATTTGCTTCTCTGGTAAGTCCCTCTCCATTTTCAATTCATTTTCGTAAGATACCCTAAACCCAGAATTTACTTTTATGATTGTTTTTTTTTTTTTTTGAACTCTTTCTCAGAATGTAGGGTTTTAGATGTTGAGCCTCTGATGAAATTGGTGAAAAGTAATAGGAGAAGATAACCCAGAAGCTTAATTCAGAGTTATTTGTAGTTCTGGTTTCCTAGCATTTGGCAACATAGTCAACTATGCTATTGAACTTAGCGTTTGCAATTTTCATTTTGGGAATGATATGATAATTAAATTAGTTATACATTTTTTTTTTTTTTGAATCAACAAATAGGGTTTTCATTTATTTTAGGCTAGAACAGCACGAATACATATCAGTCACTGCACCTATGACAAGTAAGACGAGCGATACGCTAGCACCACTCACTAGTACAAATCAATGCTCATTTATTTCAAGTAAGCCTATAAACTACACAATAGCATAGCAAATAGGCTAAGTCATAACACAAAACTCAATTTAAATTTTCTCCTTGCCCTTCACACTAGGGCTAGGAGCTTGGTGAGGTACTCAAAACAGGTCACCTGTACTGCAGCAATCTTTTTTGATTTGGATGGATTTTTATTTTTCGAACCCAGTGGCCTTCTTCTCTTCTTTTTTGGTTCCATTTTTACTTCCATCACCAGCTCCTTTGGCACTAGAATGCTTCCAGGGGCTTCAATGAGACCAAGAGACTTTGCTGAGAATTTACTCGGGAAGCAGGGTGTCTTCAACTTCTTTGTTGTTGCATCCTGAATATCCACTTTCTTGAACAATTCCGGGAGCAAAATCTTCAGTTTATGTTTGTTATTAGGCCTTAATTTGTATTTTAATCTATTATTTATCTGTCAATTGTCCTTATACGGAAGACTTTACCTAGGAGTTAGGAATTGTGTTCATAGTCATATCTGGATTACTCCAGCATCATTTTCTTTTTTCTTTTGTATATTGGAATTTTTGGTGATTTATGTTGCTGGGTACAGTTGTTTACTTACAATTTGTTTCTTCTTTTGTGTCCTTGTTTCTTCTTTTGTTTCTTCTGGGTTCAGTTGTTTACTTACAATTTGTTTCTTCAGTTGATTTATGTTGCTGGGTTCAGTTGCTGGGTTCAGTCTACAAGCCAAATTGATAATGATGCTTTGTTCAAATTTAAGCCACCGAAGGTGTTTTCCCAAAATGTCTTTATTATTTCTGTCTTCAAAGATGTGAGCATTAATGTGTACTTGATGTGTTTATAGGTATACTGATATGACTGCTAACACCAGAAATGTAATACCAGAGTTGTAATCTCTTGTAGTGGTTAGGATTTCTTATTAGCTGATTATTATCTTCTATTCGTAATCGTGGTAAGTGGAATTTTATATTGGCCGATCATCTCCTATTTGTATTCACTTTACCTTGGGACCAACTTGGCTAACGTTGATATTAAGGTTGTGAATGAGAAGATAGAGTCAGTAATCTAGAACTTATCTATGAATATTCCTTTCTGATTTTGGTTTTTTTTTTTCCCTATTTTATTTTAAATTAGTTTGGATATTTGGATCCTTCTTGTTATGAAACTGTTAAATTCATTCGATTTCTGTTAGTTGTTAATTCAGTTAAAAAGAAAGCAATTGATAAATGTTATACGACTTGAATGCAGTCATACTAGCCACAGCGCAAAGCGCGGGGCTCTGTAACTAGTGTTGATGGGGACTGATAGTACCTGGGTGGGGAAGAAGCCTCTGAGGCGCATCGGAGGCATGTCCGATGCTCTCTCTATTGCTTCGGATCTTGGTTTCTCAGTCGCTGCTGCTCCGACTCTGGTAAAAACCCCAACATTTACTGTCTACCATGTCCAATTTTACTTCTTTGCTCACTTTTGGTCAGAATTAACTCCACCCATTTCAATTATGAACTCAATTTGATCTGTTACCCTTACATTTCCACATTTCTGAGCTTAATTTTGAACACCTCATTGAAAAAAGAACAATGCTCTGACCAAGAGGTCAGGGTGGTAGTGGTTAATTGTGTTGATTGTTTGGTTAATTGTAATGTGGATGATTAGTGCTTGGAAAGTCAATTAGGATCTGTCATTGTTTTGATGCAGGACGAGCTTCAGAACTGGTCAAGTAGTACTGGTGAGAAAGGTGATGACTTGATAAGGGTTCTGAGGGAACTTACCAGTGTGCAAAGGAAAATAGCAGATCTGCAAGTTGAACTTCAAGGGAGGAAAGTGAGCTATTCGAATCTCTTTTCTGCGCTGTTTAGGATTCGCTATGTATATATAAGTGTTAATCATGTTACAAAAGAGTTTCTGATCTGTGTTTTGTTTTTTGATCCGTTGAACTGACATTGTGTTGTGTTATCTTTAGGATGATAAAAATGTATCACATTTGACAAATGTGAGCGAAATGGAAAAGAAGTGTGAAACTCTATCAAGGATTACTACGATATTAAAAGATGTCATTCAGAACAAGGTAGAGTTTTTGCATTTTGTGGTTCTTCTGCTGTATGTTGGGTTTCCACGTGTCTCTGAAAATGCTGATGCTCGATGTTCTATATTTCTGATTTTGATACAAAATCTATTACATCCACTTGTTGCAGTCCAGTGCTGCTAAGAAAAAAGTTGGGTAAATCTGTGGCTTAATATGCACCAGAAATTTCTATAGTCCGTCTGAGGTACTATCGAATTGAATTGACTTGTCTTTGTCTAATATTATGGTTTAACATTAGGTACTGTTTGCATATTGTAGTGCATTGTGGTTTCGTTAATAGATGTATGGGAAAATTTACAGGACAAACTATTTCAATGTCTTAGTAATATGCTGAAGCATATCAGCTTTATATGTGCATCAAATACGCATTCACTTTTAGTGTAGAAAGGTCATGCAATGAAAAATAAACATCTCAGCCATTTGGTTGATATCAGCATATTTAATGTATGATATTAAAACGGAATTTTGAACTCTCAAAGTTTCAAATGTTTACCCTTGAGCAACATGTGAAATCTGAAAGGACGATAACCTCTGTTCTGAAGCGATTGATGCCTGTCCTTCCAAGATTATGCTATCAAAGAATGTTTGGGATGGTGATATTATGTTTGGTTAACTTGTTGTCTGGAAGTTAAGTGACGATGGACATACAATATCAAATTTACATCGTCTATACTTCCTTGAGCTTCCTCTTTCATTCCACCAGCATATGCTGTTTTGTGTTTTTGACATTAGTAGTTGACTTCAGCTGTGTCTATCTCAGTTATACCCTATTTGTTTCTATGTTCTGACAGGATCGTATCATTGCTCGTCTCCAACAACCATATTCACTAGATTGCATTCCAGTGGAAGCAGAGTATCAGGTAAATTGCTTATCTCTTATGTTTGAGTAAAATTTTTATCTTTATTCGAACTGCAAATTTGTGTTTGTATGCTTGTATTTTGCATCCTTCACTGCTATTATACAGGATCAACTTATTTATTTGGTTCAGTCTTAACAACCTTTGTCCAAAATCCTTCTTTACAGGATATTTTCATCAAAATATTGTTAGAACCGATTGGAATAGGCTATTGGAATAGCTAGTGCTCCCTTATCCCACATCGGAGATAAGGCCATACTTTGAGCTCTTTATATATGTTTCCACAAGAAACATATTAAATAGACAAAGTGAAGGTGGAGGCCCATTGAATGGGTAACAAGACCTTTGAAATGGAAATATTGGAAATATATGAATATATCAAAGAGGGCCTTCGGCCGAAATTAAAATTTCAATAAAACCATTTCTTTTTATAAATTCGGATAAAGACAAATTTTTTGGAAAATCTGATCCAAAAACAGTTTTTTGGAAAAACTGATCCCAAAACAGTTGTAACTGTTCAAATTACGTCTTCTTCTTCTTGTCCGCTCTTTATAAAAGAGGCATGAAGGTTCATTTGTAGAACAAGAAAAATCGCTTCTGACATCTCTTCTCATAAACACTCGAGAGAAACACAAGTGAAGTTCGTTAGGTTTCAAGGCAACGGTGCCACGCCTTGGAACGAGAGTTGTATCCTATAGGGCAGTTGTCTACGATCAACCACAGCACCTGTGTGGGGACGAAATTCTGTCTTAGGACATTGCGTTGCATACGCAAGCCTCTCTCAACCAATCAAGTCAGTGATTGCATTTTTTTTTGTTAATTCAATTTGTTTTAGGATTGTGATTTTCTGGATATATATTATAGTTGCAATTAATTTTATTTAGTTCTTAAATATATACTGTGTATTTGCGACAAAAGATTGATCTGGAGGGTACTCATACCCCACGTGGTCTATCAAATATCTGTTTGATATAATTGATGTCATAATAGTCATGAAATATGTGAACAATATTTTTTAGCTTTTGGGAAATATTAATCGTAGAATCATATGTTGAATAAGACTTTTCTTAATGCTTCTTGCGGCATATTTGCTTGGTTTATGCAGAAACAATTCTCTGAATTACTGATGAAGGCTGCTAGTGATTATGGAGCATTAACAGCATCAGTTGCCGATTTTCAGTGGAGCCAGACGTTTAAGGAGCCTCCTTCAGTATGGGGGGTATGTTTGTAGAAACATTTCATTTGTTTCTATTCATCCAGATTGAGTAAAGCATAACTTTTTTTTTTTTTTTTGGTTATTATTATAAATTATAAGCTTCGAGAATATTTGTATAATGTTTTTAGACCAAATGTGAATGTGTCCTTTACATTCCGGTCGAGGAAGTCTTTAAGCATTTCATCACGGCTCTTCATTTCTTCAACTGATGCAGGAAATGCTTCGTCCAATTCCTGTTGCCTTAGCATCATGCACCCGGTTTTTCGAAGCAATGTCTGCTATAAGGGAATCGTTTGCAACACTCCAACATCTCAGAGTAGGACAGTCTGATACCGCTTCTCCAATCACACCAGCCAAGGATTCCAGAAGAGTACCAGGGGTTTCTGATTGTGTAACTCCACCTCCCTGAAAAACTGAACCAAGCTTTGATGACTTGGCTATCAAAAGCTCAAGAAGGCCAGATATCAAGCATCAAGAAGCAGAGGATGAAGGTGAGCTGGACGGCTCTAGCCATAAGAGATTGGCATGGCCTCCTTCAATTAAAAAGGCTGCTACTTAAGAAGCTGATTTTTGCTGTGAGCCAGGGTATGTTTTGATGTGAAATAGGTCATGCATGGTAATATAACGCAGCAGCCTGTGGATACACTTCCTATATTGATCATACTCCTTATAGTGCTGAACTTGAAAAACATTAGTTTGTGCAGTAATACATTTGATTCTATTATATTGGGAGTAGTGCCAAAGTAAATAAAGGGGTCAAGCTAATATAACTTCAACCCATCTGCGTACACAACTAGTTAGCAACCCATCTGGGTGAAGTGAATCAGGGGTTGGATCCAGATAATGGGCTTGGTGTTGGTGGGCTTGCAGTTAGGGTTTGGGCTCCTAGTTTATTTCAGACTTTTCCATAGTCCGCAATTTCTTGGTCTTTTGGGCCTATAATTTTTATTTTTATTTTTTATCTTTTTTTTGAGCCCGAGGAAATCCCTGTGTAGGGTGCTTTTTTAGAAGTATGAATAATACTGAGGTAGGTTTTTGATTGCATTCGAAGCCTCCTTGGTTGCGTTAGGTTACTTGATTACTTGAAAATTCACTCTGGGTTTATATTATGTTAGATTGCTTTAGAGTTTTTTATTTTAGGGTTTTCTTTTATGTTGAGTAGTTTTTTTTTTTACCATCATTTACATTTAATAGATTGACGCCCTCTTAAATTTAAAAAAAAAAAAAACACCCATCTGATCAGGACTCATAAATACCATTTGAATAAAATAAAGGGTTTTTATCCATTTACCTCATTTCTAGAGATTTTTTTCTCACTTACCTTATTAAGTTTTTTTAATTCCCCCTTACTCAAAACACTCTAAGGAAGCCTTCCTTAATACCCAATTAAGTTTTTTTTTTTTTCTTTAAAACCATTTTACCCTTACCTCTTTGTTACGTAGAGAAAGAGAGAGAAAATGGAAGAGAGAGAAACTATAAGAGACTTCGTCGGAGCTCCGTCACGGGCCGCCGGAATCAGGCCAACTTTGGCCAAAATCCGATCACTGGTCGCCGGATTCCGGTCACTTGCCGCCGCCCACATGACTTTTCTGAAAACCTCGCCGGAGATCCCCAACGAGGTCGTCGGAAATCTCACATGTCGTGGAAATGTTCATTGCCCCCAATAGACATCTATTGCCTCCCATTAAAGCAAGTGAACTAAAATGTTGTTACAAGTAAACGAGATTTGGGACTGAAGATGGACAAAATTCATGGTCCAAAAGATACAATAACCAATTAACTAAAAAAAAAAAAAAGAAGTAAACATAATTCATTTAATTATCAAAAAAAAAAAAAATCATATGACCTCAAGATCCATTTGTTTAAGTAGGGCTGGGATCGGGGCGGGCCCGTGTAAAATTTGATAGGCCCGGGTTGTTTTTTTTTTTTTTGCGGGTCGGGCCCAATTAATAATTTTTTATTTCAGGGACCGAGTTGGGCCCGGGCCGGGTTTTCCGGGCTTTCGGGCCCAAAAAGCATATTAACTGAAAGAAAAAAAAATTAACAAAATGTGTGTTAACAACTTCACATTTTCATCACAATTCAAGGCAAACCAAATGAATAAATCCACCTGCTGAACAAGTTTCAAATTCCAACAGAACAAATCAACTTATTCCAGCAAGTTTCAAACAGAAAAAATCAACAAATCCCAGCAAGTTTCAAATCTTCCAAGTTCCAAATAAACAAGTTCATAAACAAACAATCCCAACTCCCAAATAAACAAGTTCCAATTCCAAACATGGTAGAATGATAAAAGTAAACATAAATCCCAGCAAGGCTGCAATTGATTAAAACTGCAAATAGACACATCTAGGCTGCAGCTCCTTAATTAATCCAGCACTCCAGCAGGCAGCAGCTTCATTTCTACTCTTCCAGCAGTGATTCGAACTACATATAGCCTTAATGAGCTTGGACAGAAGGCTTGTTTCCTGAAATTCAACAACATGACCACCAACTTAATCGAAATCAGAACTCAAATTCAGGCCTCGAAGAGAAGTAAGAAGCTACACCAACAATGACCAAAACCAATTCTCAATATAGACACAGAACGAGAAAACAGAGGAAAGAACAGGGACAAATCTCATAATTTGATCTCTGTATTTTAAAAAGGAAAGACAGCAAAACCAAAAGAGATTGCTCTAGATTTTAAATCATGTTGAAACCAATAGCAATACAACCAATCCAGACCCACAAATTGAAGACAATCAAAATCAATTATCGAAATAGACACAAAGATAGATCTTGGTTACACGAAAGGTAGAGCAAGACCCAAAAGATCCAAACTTGAGAAAAATCGAATTCAGAAGAAGAAGAAGAAAAAGACCCTCTAGAAAAGAAGGCAAAACGAAATCAATCAAAACTGAAATCAAGACCTTTTTCGACCTTTTAGCTTGTGAGCTTAGAAACCCCAAAATTGATGCTATCGAACATAAGAACTTCCTCGCAAACCTTCCTCGCAAATTAATCTCCTCACTGCCATGAAAGATTGAAAGGAAATCACATCACAGTAGATCATCTTTTTAGAATTGTCCCTGTGCTAATTCGTGGACATGCGGCATGCGAAAATCGGAGTTCAAATGAGAAATTTCTATTATTATGAGAAAATTCCCTATTTTTTCATAAATCCCAGAATTTCCTTTTCTTTCTTTTTTCCATTTTCCTCCCCCAATTTCTCTCCATTCTCTCTCCTGCGCGCAACCCAGACAAGCGCGCAAAACCGACTACCTGACCGACTCGTTCTTTCTCCGCCGGCCACCTCCAGCCAAGGGACAAGCCAAGACCGACTCAGACCAGCCTCGTGCGTCGCCCTGTGGTGGTGGTTTGCTCGGTGGTTCACCGGAAAGTGGAGATAGGAGCGCCCAAAGCCAAGACATTCGAGATCCGACCGGTTCTTCCAGATTCCGACGACTCCTCGGCTGATCCTTATCGGTTTTGGAATCTCCTCCTCCTCTTGATCATCTCCATACCCGCCTTGAAGGACGATTTTGTGTGTGGAGTGAAAAATCAAGGTTTGAAGATCAGCGATCCACAGCGAATCTGGAGCTTGATCAGACGACAGAGATTGATGGATCTTGCAAGCTTGATCTAGGACGATCTAGGCTTAGCTCCAGGTATGAAAGTTGCTCAACTCTTCTTGTTGAACATTTCTGGATGGCTTGATTGTTGTGATTTTGAGTTTGACCTGGCGGCGGTACCATCGCCTGTGGCAGTGCTTTGGCTATGTTCCGGCCATGTCAAGAGTAGTTTCTAATTTTATATATCATCTACTCGTCGATACAAGTGTTTCGATATATAATTCGCAAATTTTGGAGATTGTATGAATATGTTATGATTTTTACAGTTCGTGTGGATTCGATTGTCCGATCGACTTGTGGTTTTGACAGAGCGATTGTAGAAGTGTTCCGGTGACTTTGGGGTGGTCTTGGATAAATTTTTACCTTGATTCTCGTTACTTATGGGGATTTTAGTTCAAAACGGGGGTTTCGAAATTTAATCGGTTGTGAATTGTGTACTAAGTTGAAACTGTATATGATTAGGTATGATGAGTATTCTTGGACGGATTTTTGAGGTTGTGATTACACTATTCTATATAAAAGACGCAGCAGGATTTAGAAGTGAGTAGTCTCACAATGTACATTTACGAACGGGTTTACCTTATCGTGTTGAGAATTAACTGCAAACTATAGTTGGTATTAGTAGCACAACCTGAGTGAATGATTGTGTGTGTGTGTGTGTATTTATTTACGTGAAATATATATGTGTAGATGGTTTTGTTGAGTTGAAAGCAATATCTATGACAGGTTTTATTTTATTGTTTTCGGGTTTACTTTTCGGGAAACTATATATTGTGGAAATGGTTGACTTCTATTGTTTTGAAAAGTGTTGTGTATCGTAGAATATTTTTAGGTCACGGGTGACTTATTAAATGTGTCTTGTACCGAGAGTAACTGATAGGGATCAATTACGGAGAATCTTTTATTCTGGATTCGGGTAACATTTTGGGTCCATCGTGACTTGCTTAATGTTTTGGTATTTGTACCAAGAGATCACGAATTGTGATCGGGATTGTATAACATTTTGGGTCCAGTGCGACTCCCTTAAATGTTTTGGTATTTATACCGTGGATCCAAAAACTTAAGAGTTGAGGATGGTGGATCACGAAATGTGATCGAGGGTGGGTTATTGGGACCATGCCCTTGGCCGGGGTATAGTTACGATCAGTTAGAGCTCTAATATGTCCGTCGTAGTATCTCATGGGAGTAACAGCGAGGTTACTTATGACTCATGAGTACGAGTTTTTAAAAGAGAGTCTTGAGTATATTATTTCTTTTACTGTCCATGATGGACGGGAGTTGTTTCCTTAATTGGAACATGAGGGTTTTTTCCGTGATTTGTATGAGTTGTTTCCTTAATTGGAACATGTGGGTTTTTTCCGTGATTTGTGTGAGTTGTTTCCTTAATTGGAACGTGTGGGTTTCCTGGTGATTCGTGTGAGTTGCTTGGGTTGATGTATTTGAGTTTACTCATACAAGCTTTCATAAGCTTACCGGATTTATTATGTGGCAAGCCGATGCACTATTTAATGGTGTAGGGGATAATCCTGCAGGTCAGGGTAATAGTGGCTGAAACTGAGGTAGCGTGCTAGCAGCTTAACGGTAGGAAGTCAATTTTGTGACTTTACCATGATTAAGACTTCCGCTTGTAGTAAGCTCTAAGGAGTATTTACTTATTATATTGTTGTGGCATTTTAATTCATAACTAGTGTTATATATAACTCTGCAGAGCATGTATATATTGACTTTGTGAGTTCAGGGCATCAGTATGTACTTGCTTTAAAAGGAAAAAAATTTCCAGGTATTTTGTATTGATGGTGGAATTATCACGCATGTATAATTATGGGATTATATATATTGATTTTGAAGTGTGTTTAAAAATCGGGGCGTGACAAAAAATGTAAGTGAGTGTGTGCCTAGTGTGAACACAAATAAATATATCATCCACATGTGTGATGTATGTGAGGTGTGTGGTCTACTAATTATTATTGTCATTACATCCACTTTGAATTTCAAATTTAAATACAAAGATGTAATACAAATGGACTTAGGTTTTCACTTGTGTGCTTCTTTGGTCTTGGGCCTTGGACTTCTTGTTATTGGGCCAAGTTGACTTAATTGACCCGATGATCAACCACCCAATTGATTTTTCGTCCTTTATTCAGAAGTTAACTTTTTTTCTCAAATTCACCATTTCTTTCATCTTTTTCCTCTTTTGACCATAATTTCCTATAAATGAAGAAAGCAAAGTAATACTATGAAATAATGTTTGAATATTCGCTAATTTCAAGTTAATTAGGGCTAGAAACACACGCAAATTGCATGTGAATCACTAATCTCCTTAAAATTTAGACAAATAAAGTTTTGATTGAGGAAGAAAATTAGGAGATTACATCAATTCAAAACCTTTTATTAGATGGCAATAAACATTTATTGGGGGGAGGGGGCCAATAAATGTTGATAAATGTTTTATTACCCCCATAAAAAAAACGTTTATTGCCCTCAAATTTGTGCATAGGAAAACAGGAGGAGAAGAAAATAGAAAGCACCAACCAAGGGCCCAAGCCCAATTGATGAACACTCTTTGGTCCCAAAACGCAGCGTTTTACTCCAAATTCAGAAACCCCCAACCTGAAATGTGTTGTATTACTGTGATTAGAAGTTATGGTGATTGACTTGACAGTGACAGAGGTGTCGATATGGAACTCCTCAACTATGTCTCCGGTCTGGAGCATGTCGTCAGTCCACTCATTGGCTTTGGGCACTGAGTTGCAAGCTTGTATTGTCCTTCTTCTTCTACCTCCTTTGCTGGCTTCGGCTGCTGCTGTTGCTTGTTGGTAGGCTCAGAGGCCTTGGATTGAGCCTCGATGACGGCACTGGAGAGAGAGAGCACCGAGCCTTGACGATGGCGCGGAGGAGAGAGAGAGAGAGAGAGAGAGAGAGAGAGAGAGAGAGAGAGAGAGAGAGAGAGAGAGAGAGAGAGAGAGAGAGAGAGAGAGAGAGAGAGAGACAGAGAGACAGAGAGACAGAGAGACAGAGAGACAGAGAGAGAGAGACAGAGAGAGACAGAGATGGCGTAGAGGATAGAGAGAAGATAGAGATTTGAGACATGAGAGAGTGACTGTGGCTATAGTTTATTAATTAGGATGAGGGAAAAATCGTCATTTTCCTTTTAATTAGGTTGGTGGGAATAAAAATTTGTTACTGGGGTAAATTGATTAATTTTGGTCCATTTTAGTGTTTCAGGATAACGTCTTCCGTGCTTCGAGTTTGGAGTGCTCGGGTTGTTAGAACCCAGCCACGTGAGCAGCACTTGTCAATTCAGTAAGAGAAAATGTAAGGGGAAAAGGCTTAGCCTGTTCCCGGTAGTTGAGAAAGAAAAGCACAAAAAACCAAAAAAAAAAAAATCTAACTTAAAGTTAATTGCACAGTTCACCTTCTTCATATCTTCTCTGATTACTGCTTCACAAAAATATGAACTGAGCTATAAGAACATGTCCAATAATGCGAAAGTGATTTATTCCAAGACAAAGAAGTTGCTTGGGTACATATCAAAACCCTTTAAAACCTTGGAACCATGTGGTCAAAGTAAAGAGCAACTGCCACTTAAACAAGAATAAAAACCATATATAATCCCAGTGGTTGATCGTCGATCCCACCTAAATCCCAGCAGCAACTTTCCAGCGATGGCAGTATTCCTCGACTATCTCGGCCGCGGTAGTATTGATCGACCCAACCGAAGTCACCAAAAACACCAAATCTTTAAATTGGAACCTAAAGACAACTTCGAGTATACCATCATGTAGAGCTTGGAGAGAAACTTGCAAATCGCCGATTAAAGCTGCCGGAAAACTCATCAAACAGTCGGACGGTGGAGATACCGCCTAGTAGCGTCGCGGCTTCGCGGTTTGGAAATGAGTCGACAGGACTTGTTCCTTCTAGACCAATCTGAATTTAGATGTAGAATAAAATTAACGGTTAAGATCGAGCGGTAATGATTAACGACCCAGATCGAGCCACTAATTTTCTTTTTATTAAAAATAAATTTTAGCAATTTAAAACTTTATAAATTAAAAAAAAATTGCTCAACCATCCAAAAAATTCCACCAAAATACCCACGGACTCATCGTGATGCATACTTTATGCAGTGGTTACACACGTCAAGTGAAATTATTGGCGTGATTTGGTGGATATTTTGTATCGGTCAACCTAGTGGTTACAAAGCTAACTTCGGTTTGACCGAATGGATCAAAGTCAAAACATCAATGAAATTGGCTAAATTTTTTACAAAAAAGCATAGAATATTGTACTTGTCTCATTCAACGATTGGTTTGCCTTGTTTCACCTGTCTCGATGTGGTTTCCCTTAAAGGGATCTAATATACAGATATTGTTTTATAAATTTAACTGCGGCTGACCAAGTAGATCATAGTCGAAACTATAATTAAATTTGCCAAATTTTTTACCACATCTATAAAACAATGTAATCCACTCATCTAATGGTCGGTTTCTCCAAATTAAGTTTCCAACGCATTGGCGCTTTTGAGAAGACTACTTCTTTCTATATGTAATGAACAAGTTATATAACACTACTAGGCACGTTACAAATTTTTGGATACTAACCAAATTGAAATTGATAAATTTTATTTTCAACCATTTAGATGTATCCACCGAGTAATAATACATATCTTGTGAAACTATTAGCATAATTTTTGATGGATAAGACATCGGTCAACCTGAAGGTTACAAAGCTAATTTCGGTTTGACCTCTTTGTTTGATGTTGAAATAACAGCCGATTGGGTTCATTTTTTTTGCACAGTACCTATTAATATGCTAAAAATAGATGGGTAATATCAACTTTATCAATTCCTTGTTTCTATTTTTTGGATCGCACATAATCCTTATATGCATACTAAAGTAGTCTAACTTGTTTAATAGTTGTATGAAAAAATATACCTTCCATAAACAACAAGGTGGGGGAAATAGAATTTATCAAAATCGACCTTTGGATGTTATCATGATAAAAATAAATGATTATGGTCAAAATTTCATCTATTTTTGTCGTTGTTTGGGTCTCGATTTACTTGGTCAACCCTAAACCCTAAATACCACATAAAACTAATATGCACATAACCGCTCACTTATATCTTATTTTTCCTATCTGTCAGCTCTCACGCTCTCTTCGGTAGGAGCCATATCAAATAATGTAAAATTTTTGTGAATTTTATCTTCTCAAGGGTCGGCTCCCCTTAGGGAAGTAGAAGCTTGTGAAGAATTGACCGGTTTATTTCATGTCGAAATGATGGCAGATTGGGTTAATTTTTTTTTACACAATACCTATCAATACGTTGTAAATAGATGGGTAATGTCAAATTTATCGATTTCCAATTTCAATTTTTTGGATTGCACAAATTTTTTTTATGTCTACTAATGTGGTATAACTAGTTTATTAGTTATAATGAAAAGTATACATTCCATGAGCAATAATGTGTAGGAAATAGACTTTATCAAAATCAACCGTAGGATGTTATCATGATAAAAATAAATGGTTATGGTCAAAATTTCAGCTATTTTCATCGTCGTTTGGGTCTTGATCTGGTAGGTCAACCATAAACCCTAAACACCACATAAAACTACTATGCTCATAACTGCTCACTCGTAACTTCATTTTCCGATCTGTCAGCTCTCACAATCTCGTGGGTATGAGCTATATCGATTAATATAAAAATTTCGGGAAGTTTAACTTCTCATGGTTCAGCTCCCCTTTGGTAAGTATAAGCATACTGAGGGTTGACCGCTTTGTTTGATGTTGAAAGGACGGCGGATATGATTAATTTTTTTATAGATGAATACTCTATAAATAGATGGGTAATGTCAAATTTATTGATTTCCAATCTCGATTGATTAGATCGCACAAAACCCTTATATGTATACTAATGTGGTCTAACTTGTTTATTAGTTGTATCAAATACTATACCTTCAATGAGGAACAATTTGGAGGAAATAAACTATATCAAAATCGTTCGTTAGATGTTATTATAATCAGAAGATATAATTGTGGTCAAAATTTTAGTTATTTTCGTCATTGTTTGATTCTCGATCTATTAGGTCAACAATAAACCTAAACACCACCTAAAACTAATATGCACATAACCACTCATTCGCAATTTTTTTTTCCCCGATTTGACAGTTCCCGATATATCTTGTGGGTATGAGATATATTAACTAATATTAAAGTTTCAGAAAGTTTATCTCCTTGTGATTTAGTTCCCCTTAGGGAAGTACAGGCGTATAATTAGTTGACCAAATGGATCGAAGTCGAAATAATAACAAAGTTGGTTGAATTTTTTACAACAGGCATAAAATATTCCAATCCTCTCATTCTACGTGTTCAGCTCCAGTTTTGTTGTGTCTGGTCGACAGTCTCTTTTCTTGCTTGGGCGTGCCAGCACCATTCGGGTGCAGTCGTCGGGGGTGTCCCTTGACCTGACTTCTGTCGAGCGATTGTAAACAAGGAGAGCACTAACCTCGTCGCGGTATTCTTTGTGCCTCGTGGTGAGGACTTTGCTGAAGTTTCTTCTTGTTCACACAATCGATACTCAATATTGTAGATTGAGCAGAGCGAAATCACCGGGAAGTATTGATATCTTGCTAAAGCGTGACTTTAGCTTGGCTGCGCTGCGAGGGCATTTCCCTTGATTGGCTGGTTTTGTAACCATTGTGGTCGCGGCACTACCGTCGGCTCTTGAGGAAACTAGGACAGATGTAAGTTGACAGAAGGTTCGGTGGCACTACCAGTCGGCTCCCGTGGAGACTGGGACTGGAGTGTGGTTACCTGTAAAAGGAGAAAGGTTGTTTGCTCCGGAGAGGCTTGGATAATCATAAAGATTAGTTGATGAATTGGTCGTCTTTGTTTCTTCTTGTTAGCCTCATATATAGGCTATTCTGTGAATTCTTGGTCCTCAGAAAGTGTAGAATATTCTATTCTGGACCATATGCGTCTAACCTGTAGACGCTTTAACTTTGGAATCTTGGCAGATCCAACTGTTAATTGTTAATTGATCTGGATATACTTAAAATAGAAGTAAAGCTGACTCCTCATTGGATGCGGGCTGTTGGGATATGGTATTTAAACTTATCCCCGTGAGCGCATCCCATTAATGGCGCACTAGTATAGTCATGATGCTATATTCATGTTCTTCTGCAACAGTGTACAGACCTCATCGCACGCTTTCTCCCTTTATTCCACCTCGAGCAAAGCTGTACTGCACTCTCTGACTTCCACGTGGGTGAAGAATATAATGATTATTCCACGTGGGTTCCCTATAGTGGACTCCACTGAGCCTCTGCGGGGTTTCACGGGGATTCCGCCCTGATTCCCTCGTTGGGCCTGCTTCTTGTTCCCTATATAGGCCGCTACATCGGCCCACACTGTCTGCCACTCCATGGGTCCGGCCAAAAATATTTTTTGGGCTCAAACATTGCCCCCCAAGCCTCGAGATCAGGCCCGTGGCAACTTTGTAACTGATCGAAGGGGGTTTGAAGCGCCACGTCTTTTTGGTGAAAACGAGGTCATTAATGAAGAGCGGTGTAATGATGAAACGAGGCGTCCTTTTGGCTGCGAAATGCCTTTTGGCCGCTTCGTTTCCCTTACAAAATCTCTTGTTTAAATTTGGACGCCTCCTATTCCACCCAATCAATAGCAACAGTATGTCAGTATCATCCCTTCTTGACCCACTTTCTTCCTATCTTGCTTTCCCAGAGAAAAACCCAGATCAGGGAGTCAAAATCTTGTTTCCAGTCTCTCCCCTTCTCTGAATTTCACCTTCCATCCCCGAAAGATCCAGAAATGGAACCCAAGAAAAACAAGACCATCGATGAACCAGATGAGATCAACGAAAAAGACGCCCATACCTGGCATACCAATATGGGCATTCGATGCCAGCGCGAGACTGGTGTGGAGAGACATCGCTTGATGAGCGTTGGTGAAGGCGATAATCAAGCAAGCCTGAGTCACACCCCTCGCGACCCATTGCCAGATGATGCCAATCTGTCGACCCATCGCTGCTCTTCGACGGATGCCTGGTGATTTTAGCAGTTGGGGGCCAAGGAGAAAAGTGGGTCACTGGCCTACCGTCACGCCCGAGGATAGAGTTTGGTATCAGGAGGTCCGAGTGAGAGATCTGGCTCGTTGGGAAGCGGGGGGAATATCCCAAACCATTGATCTGTGCTTCCGTCTTCCCAAAAACACCAACCCTGCGCCGATAGCTGCCGCTCTTTGCTTCTGGAACACTTCCAGCAATACCTTCAATTTTTGATTTGGACAAATGAGAATAACTCTGCTGGACATCCTTACTATCACGGGATTGCCCATCTATTAGCCCCCTTGTGAGCATGGTCAATTTGATGAAATCGAGTTCTCAACGCACATGGACCAAACCAACCGAGGACACTATAGCAAATCCTACCCGACGTGGCGAGACCACTACCGCGAACAGCACAACGAGACCGGAGGGATTGCCGTCCTTGAGTTTTGGCTATGTAAGTTTGTTTTCTGTACCTCTTCTGGTAAAACTACTGGTACTTGGAACCCTCTGGCCACTGCTCTTTATAATGGTATCTGCGTTGGCCTTGGGCAAATGGTGTTGGGTACGCTGTATCGCTCCCTTTACACCTCCGTGATGCGCCCTTTTGACACCAATATCAGCAGCCCTTTCTAGATCCTCGCCTTCTGGCTACAAATCTATTTTCCTCACTTCCGTCGCGACAATATTTCTGAAGACCCACCAGTTGACTCCCTTCTGGGGAATTGGTTCTGCCTCGACGCAAAGTACCGCGCTCCCTCCTACTCCGTGTGCTTTACTCACTTGTACCTGATGCTAGAGATGCCGGACGCAACTATAGTCCTCTCTAGGCGGTATCCCTCTCCACTTGAGGATGGTTTCCTACCCAGTGGAATGGATTACAGGGAGCGAGCACTTGAAGCTTTTCGTCGAGCCATCTCCTATTGGGACATCCGCCTTGTTGACGAGAACATATGCTACAAGCTCTATGCCCCAAACCATTTTGCTCGCCAACTTGGGCTGGCCCAAATGGTGCCTTGGCCTCCGCTTCAGTTTGCCAACTACTACACCTCTTGGCCGAGATCAGGCCCGCCTGGGTCCCCCCCTTTCCAGAGTCCGTTCACTTTGGTAGCGGTCCCTGACTAGGTTAGGATGTTGTACCCCGTCAATGATGTCGGTGACGATTATGCGGATTGGTAGAAAGAAGTGTCAGTGAACTGCTGGGACTTCCCGCATGACAAACTCTTTGCTCTGATCTTCTGCGGCCTAAGTAGTCTTGATGCTGTGGACCGCGAGATTATTGAACGCTTCCCAAATCCTGCAGCACAACCCCCGCGACATTCTCCGCCTGCGCGATCACCTCAAATAGGGATCCAAATTCGCGAGCCAGGCACGATAGTAAGTTCTGTTTCTTTTAATATTTCTTTTCTCATTTGCTTCCCTTGAGCTTTATCCGTTAGCATGCTTTACAGCGATCCAACCGAAGTGGGGTTGTTCCGCCGCCACTTGGCGGTGATTAAACTGGCTCTTCATCCGTGGCCTTTGTTCAGGCCTGTAAGCAAAAGGCGATAGCATAAGGGGTTCCTGATGAGGAATCTTCTGATGACGAAGATCCTGGTGAGGTATTTTGGTTAAGATCAAATTGGAAACTGCACATTTGGTGTTTTTCGTTTTCTGAGTTGACTGTTATCACACAAGTTGCTACGGCCCGCGCTCGTAAACGCAACCGCGCCGAATTTGTCGAGGGGAGCTTTGACGACGATGAGCCTCTGTCAATGCGATTGGTAAACTCCCACCAAGTCTGGCTCTATTTAAACTTTTTGGAAACTGGGCATAGACCTTATTATGTCTCTTAACAGGTGCGTCGGAGGACCACTGGTACGTCTCGTCTGAATGAGACTGGAACTTCAGCCGTTGCAGAGGAGCTGGATCCCTTGCAAGTT
This sequence comes from Rosa rugosa, assembly GCF_958449725.1. NCBI lineage: Eukaryota > Viridiplantae > Streptophyta > Magnoliopsida > Rosales > Rosaceae > Rosa > Rosa rugosa. The sequence goes on from NC_084825.1 coordinate 13,418,674, forward strand.
CAGGCAACGGCGAGCCACCGCAGGATCCCGTCATTCCAAGTCCAATCTCCGATGATTCCTCAAAACCGAAAAGTGTAGAAAGCCAATCTGAGGCTTCTGCTGATTATGATGCTCTGATGACGATGGAGATCTCAGCGGCAATAGAGGCCCAAGAGATTACTGAAGCGAGGCCTACTCCTCCAAATGTCCCTATTCCGGATACCGAAACGGCAACCCGAGAGGTCAGCTAACGTCTTGCACTTCCCTTTAATTTCTGTCCCATTTCAGTTTCCTGAGAAGATGTTCTTGATCAGAAGTCAGTTCATACCGAGGAAGTGGTCATTGATGCTGAAGATCTCGCCGGCGGGATGAATATCCCAGACTTGGATGAAGCGATTAGTGATGTTGGACCTTTGATCCTGGAAACGGCCGCGGCGAACATTGACGCAGGCAGTTCTGTTCCCGAAGCTGCTTGCCCCCAAACATCCGATGATGAAACTCGCACTAGATTTCCGGAGCCTCTGGCGGTGGGGATGCCAAACCAAGTTCAGGAGGCTATTGCCGGAGCTGTGGGCGAAGATGAAGGAATTGAGGAACCCATCGACCCTCTTGCAATAGTGGTCTATGATCGTGCTACAAATCCCCCGCCACCTCCTCCTCCTCCTACTAGGCTCGAGAAACTTACTCGAATCCTCGAGGAGACTCCTCCCATTGCCGCTGATGTGGCAAGGATGGAGCTTTGTAATCTTCTAGGAAGGTGACGACTAGGGCCAGAAGAACTCCCGCGAGTCTGGGAAGCCATTGTGTATCTTCGCCGAGAGCGCGCAGTAAGACCAACTCAGCTTGATGCTATAGAGAAGCTTCTGAATGATATTGAAGTAGCCCGCGGGCCCCAAACTGCCGTGGACGCTCAGGCACGTGCCATTCGCGTGGTCAAGAATAATCTCGCTAATCAAATGGCGACTGTTCGCGGCACTTTGAATGATCAGACCGCTTGCATGTAGGAGAAAAGGCTCAGGAAGCTGGAATTAGAAGACCAAATCCAACACCTCCAGGCCCAGTTGGCCCAAGTGGACAACGAGCTTGCCACCGAGGAAGCCCAACTGGACGACCCCTTGGTCGCTTCAGAAGAATTGAGTCATCGCTTAGCCGAGGCTGATGAGCGGGCTTCGCTGATTGAAAACGGAGTCCTTACTGCCCGCCTTTAAATTGAGGTGCTTTATGTGAAACTGGACTTTGCGGGTCAGCCACTTTAGGCCTTTATAGAGTAGGGTTTTTCTTTTTCGGGCCCCCAGAGTAAAGTAGATGAGTAATTCTTTCAGGCCCATAGTAGTAGCGAAATGCATAGGTTTATTTCCTTTTGTGATGCAAACCTTATTTTTAAGATTTAAGCCATTATCTATTTTTGGATCCACTTACTGGCCCAACTCAAGACTCTTGGTCTTACCATCTTAATGAGTCTTCACTCCGCATTAACCAATCGTTGAAAACAGTTGTTGAAAAGATAAGCTTGAAAAATGAACAGTTACCTCCTCGAAAACCGTTCGGTTCCCTCACGTGCCATTAATCCCTTCTTTTCCGAGGTTTGGGGCAATTAATTTGGAGTTACAGACACTAGTTTGACCCCTCAACCGTCCCTTCAAGAGTGGAGGCCTGCATGCCCTGTTCCTATAAATATGTGCATAGTGGAAAGGGAACGCTCACACCAAACCTTCTTCTGAAATAATTCAGAAATGGCATTCCAATCTTCGCTCCTTTTTCTCCTGCTTCACAAGTCTTCTCCCCATGATACAAACCTTAGCCACTAAATCTTAGGCTTCATGGCGCAATCTCAAGCCTGGGTTAGGCTTCATGGCTTAATCTCAGGCAACCCCTCATTTCTCCCCTCTGAAAGTCTGGATGGAATGTATCAGGCTTCAGATTGGTTTAGAAACCGAGGGGGTCTCCAAGTGTGGGTTCTCCGGTCATACCAACTCATCTTTGTAAGAATCCCACACGCGGAGCCAAATGGGGGAGGCAGGAAGGCCGCTTTATGGTTCGTTTTTCCTCCTCTGTTTCCTTCCTTCTGGATCCGGCATGAGCTCGATGTGTCCTCCAAATGGAAGGGGCTTTGGTGGCCACCGCCTTCTCATGCTCTCTAGAATATTGACAGAATCTTAGAGGGAGAAGATGGACTCATGGAAGGAATGGGTTCAAGCTACAGAATGGTTGTTCCCATATATACTTCACGTATAGTGGTTGCCAGAGTTGAAGAGGGTGCAGAGTCTCAAGCCTATTTTCAGTTCCTCTGCACTCTACCCCTCTTGGAGATAATGGCGCGGCTCAAGCCAATGTTGTGTTCTTCAACTGGCCTCTATTTGAAGAAAGATTCGGAAAATCTTAAAAGATTTCAATTTTGTATTTTAGCCACTTTTGGCTTTGTGAAAGTTACGACAGTTTGGAGTGTATTGCTTTTGGCCGCAAAGCCACTTTATGAGTACATCCAGAGTTTTCTTCTACTATTTATTCTTGTATATAAATCTTCGAATCCTCGCGGAGCCTTTTGTATAGGCCCCACAATCATTTATGCAAAGAACAAACTTTAATTATTCCCAGCGACAAACAAGTTTTCTCCGCGAGGTAAGTGCAACGCAGCACGCCAAAGTTGACTTACTGTTTTGCCGCGAGAACGGCTTCACACCTGAATCCCCGCGAGGCCTTAAGTGTAAATTCCGCAAGCTCTAGAAATTTTCGCCGCTGCCGCTTAGGACCTTATTGGCCCCCTTAGTTTAACTAGACGAGGCGAAGATAAATGGGCCTCAACAATAGGCCTTCATGATTGGGTTTAGCGAGAGTAGGTTGACTAAGTGTGCCCCCTGCTGTCCAAATGGGCCTTGACAGGATAGCCTATTGTGTTTTCTGGACCGACTTTGTATCTAGATCCAATTGTTAGCCCCAAATCGCGAACTTCTTTGTCTTGTAATCATAATGGGCTTTAACTTTGCATTAACTAACCGTTGAAAAACGGTTGCGACAAGATAATCTTGAAAAATGAATAGTTACCTCCTCGAAAACCGTTCGGTTCCCCACTCTTCTTTATGCTCCCTTCATTTCCGAGATTAAATTAATTAACCCGGATTAAAGACATTGATTTGACTCCCCAATCGCTCATCCAAGGGTCAGGATTGATTCACTCTCTCCTATAAATAGGGGTACTTTGAATGAGGGATGCGCAAATCTTCCAAAACTTGCTCTGAACCCAAAAACCATGGCCTTCCAATCCTTACTTCTCTTCCTTCTTCTTCACAAGTCTTCGCCTCATGAAAACAATCCCAGCCCTTAGACTTTAGGCCTTATTGTGAAATCTCAAGCCTGGATTAAGCCTCATGGCTTAATCTCAGGTAACCTCATGCCTACCATCTCCTCCCGGCCTATATCTTCACCAGGTTGTCAAGAATGGAAAAGCACGAGGGGCTTCATTAGTGTGGGGGATCTGGACATACCAGATCATCTTTTTCTGGATCCCTCACACTCGGAGCAAGCCGAGGGGGAGGAAGGCCACACTGATGCCTTTGCTCCTCCTTTAACCCCCTTCAGTTTGGAAGTGGTTCGAACCGAGTCCTCCAGATGGAAGGGGCTTTGGTGGTCACCTCCTTCTCAAGCTCTCCCTTCTGAATATTGAAAGAATCTTGAAGGGAGAGGATGGACTCATGGAAGGAATGGGTGTGGGCCGCAGGACGGCCATTCCCATACCCAATTCCCAGAAAATGGTGACTGCCAAAGTGGAAAGGGGTGTGCATTGTCACGCCGCTCTTTCAGTTCCTCTGCACTCTGCCCCCTTTCGGAGATAATGATGCGGCTCAACCCAGTGCTGGCCTCCATAGCCGCTTTCATGTATAGGAGGAAATAGAAGATTTCAAGAAGATTTATCATTTTTGTAATTCTAGCCACTTTTGGCTTTGTAACCTGGGGAAAGTTATAATAGTATTGCATTGGCCGCAAAGCCACTTTATGAATACATGAAACTTTTCTTTTGAATGCTCGTAAAAACTGTTGTTCGAACACTCGCGAGGCCTCAACATAGGCCCCACAATCGCTAATTTAATTATCTTTCTCAGCGCGCTAAACATCCCGTGACGCTAAGTGGCCGATAGGAAAAGATGCTTGGGAAATTACAAGTTTGCCCAGCCTTCCACCGCGAAACAAATAAACGCACAACGAAACTGATCCAACCGCATAACCAGCTTACTCCTCGCGGCCGCTTAACCGGCCCCTGCAGACTTTTGCCCCCCAAGTATAACCAAACGGAGCAAAACCCCTAAGGTAGGCCCTTAGTGAAGCAGATAAGTATGGGCCTCAAAAAACAGGCCCTTGTTAATGGGTTTCGTGAGAACAATGAGACTACTATTGCCCCCAGGCTTCATGCGACGAAACGGCCTATGATTCCTCCGAATCCCATACACTAGGAAAGTACTTCTTCAAGTATCTGCCATTGATGGGGTTGTGATGGATATCACCATCCAAATCTTTGAGATGGAATGCCCCCTTCTGTAGGATCTTGTAAATGACGTATGGGCCTTCCCATCTAGGAGTCCACTTGCCACGACCATGTAACTTCTCGCCTAGCGGGAGAACTGCTTTCCACACCAACTCTCCTTCGTTAAAACTCTGTCCCCGAGTCCGCTTGTCGTAAGCACGAGCGACTCGCTGCTTCTCCATAACCAGGCTATCTAAAGCCTCCAAGTGTTTTGTGCTAAGGTCTTCATGTTCCTGCCACATAGCCTGAATACAATCTTCTCCAATCAGATGATGTTGCTCCTGAACTCGTAATGAATGGACGTTGACCTCTAAAGGGAGGATCGCATCATGACCAAACATTAATGCATAAGTTGTTGTTGCGGTGGGATTCCGTTTAGAAGTACGGTAGGCCCATCTTGTTGCTAGCCTCTGCCTGGCCGTTGGATTAGGCATGATCAAGACTAGAATGAATGAATTGTATGCCTCATTCCTCTGCCAGTTTAGCAACTTGTCCACCTAGGGGTCATCATGGGTCGGGCTAGGGTCGGCCCTACCCTAAATTTTAGGGCTTAGGGTCGGGCCGGGCCGGGCCTAGTCAAAGTCAACAAAATTTAGGGCCGGGTAGGGTCGGGCTGGGGCTTAAATATGCTAACCCTTACATGTCCAAAAAGCCCGATCCGTTAGGGCCGAAAGGGCCGGCCCTCAAATAGGGCCAAATATGGCCGAAATGGGCCAAAAAGGGCCTTATTTTGTTTAACGAAAAAAAAAAAACATTATTTTTTTCTTCTCAAAATATGGCTTAATGGTAGATATTGGTAATAAAAGACTCATTGTTTTTTATTGAACATATTTAATACACACACACACACTTGTAACTTATAAAATTTATTAATATTAGTTAAGCTGGTTATATTCAATTAACTATCTATATAAATCTCCCAATATTAATTGTTGTGTAACAAAGAAAATAGAAATTAAAGAAAACAAAACTTATTAAATCAATTACAAAGAAAGAGATCAATTGCATATTATAGAAAAAAGAGAAACATAATTAAAAAATAGAAAAAAAAAATAGGGCTTATTCGGGCGGGCCAAAAATTTCGAAATGGAAATTGATCAATCTGACAATGCTCATATGCATATACAACAATAGTAGGTATTGTGTAAAAAAAATTATGCTGATCTGCATTGAATAAGGCACAAAATAGAGCGGTCAATAGTTTGTATAAGCAAACCTCCGTAAGGGGAGCGGCACCTTTTGCCGACAAACATCCCCGTATTTTGACAGTAGGTGATAGACCCCCTCCCCATGAGAGTGTGGGAGCTGATAGATCAAAAAATAAAATTGCAAATTCTCGGTTATCAGCATATTTGTTTTATGTTCTATTTAGGGTATTGAGTTGACCGGGTAGATCAAGGTCCAACCGAAGGCGGAAATTGCTGAAATTTCTACCACTAACATATATTCATATGAAAACAACATCCAGCGGTGCATTTTAAAAAATTCCATTTCGTCCCCCATTTTGCTCATGGAGGGTAACAAGCCTAATAAACTAGTTATACTACATTACAAGGCATATAAGGATTATGTGCGATCCAAAAATTTTGAAATGAAAATCGATCAATCGGAAAATTCTTATATGTTTATACAACAGTGATAGGTATTGTGCAAAGAAATTAGGCCAATCCACCGTGAAAAAGGCACCTAACGGAGCGGTCAACGCTTTGCACAAGCATACTTCCCTAAGGGGAGTGGCACCATGCGCAGACAAACGTTTCGGAATTTTGACATCCGTAAGTAGACCCCCTACCCATGAGAGTTTGGGAGCTGAAAGATCGAAAAAAGTGAATTGCCAAGGACCGGTTAAGAGCATATTTGTTTTATGTTCTATTTAGGGTATTGAGTTGACCAGGTAGATCGAGGTCCAACCGAAGGCGGAAATTACTGAAATTTCTACCACTAACATATATTCATATGCAAACAACATCCAGCGGTGTATTTTAAAAAATTCCATTTCGTCCCCCATTTTTCTCATTAAGAAGTTAACATTACATTGGTAAAAAGGTTTCAACTCGACCAATTGATTATTTTTAGTTATGTTGGTTTATTTCAAAATTGGTATTACATGAATATATTGTCCAATTTGAAATAATAGCTTTGTAATTATTACAGTTAATTAGTTAATAGTAATTATTGGTAAATATTAAAATACCCATAAGAAAACATTATTTTTTTTCTTCTCAAAATATGGCTTAATGGTATATATTGATAATAAAAGACTCATGGTTTTTATTGAACATATTTAATACACATTGGGCTTTGGGCCTCATAAATTAATTGGGTTCAATCTAATACTCATTCTCTAAAATAACATATTTCTTATTTATTTTTATGTAAATATGTAACATAGAAAATAAATATAAATAAAACATAAATTTTAGGGTAGGGCCGGGCCGTAGGGTAGGGCTGGGCCGTAGGGTAGGGTCGGGCTTCATTTGAATGACCCTTACCCTACCTTATTTGATAAAGGGTAGGGCTGGCCCGCCCTAATGCAAGGGCCGGGTAGGGCTTCGACCCTACGGGCCGGGCGGGCTTAGGGCCGAAGGGCTAAATGATGAGGCCTATGTCCACCCATGAAGGCTGCCCCTCTATCTGAAACAAATACTTCTAGAATACAAACCTGCAGATGATGTTTCGGAACAGGAATGGTCGTAGTGTACCACCGGATGCCTCCTTCAGAGGTTCTGCTTCAACCCACTTAGTAAAGAAATCAGCCGTGACGATGATGAACTTGTGTTGCAGAGATGAATGAGGATGAATCATTTCAATTAAGTCTAGTGCCCATCCTCTCGCGGACCAAAGCTTTATAATGGGCTGCATTGGGACATTGGGAACATGCTGGACCGGCCCATGGGCCTGGCAATCCGCACAACCTTTCGCGAAGGTGATACAATCCTTCAGAATGCTGGGCAAGAAATACCTATGTCTTCTGAGCAGCCATCGCATTTTTGGACCTGCTTGATGTGCGCCACAAATACCAGAATGAGTTTCCCGCATGAGTCGCGCGCTTTGCTTCACTGCCATACACACATCTGAAATCTATGCCATCTTCACCTCTCCTACAAAGATCATCATTTCTGAGGAAATAGTTGAGGGCAAGGAAGAGGATCCTTCTGTTTGTGGTCTGATCAGGGTCCTTGAGGTAATTGATCAGAAGGAAGCGCCAATCCATATCGATGGATTATAAAGTCACTACTGATGTGTCGTCTAGTGGATCCCTTCTTGCAATCCATGAAGGAAGCGTTCGACACTCAAGTTTCAGGATTCTCTCGCGCACACCGAATCTCAAGGTTACCCGTGTTGCTAGTTGGGCTAACTCGTTCGTGGCGTGGTTATATTCGCGGGGAATGTGTTCAAACCCCACGTCATCAAACTTGTCTACTAGCTCCAATGTCCTGTTCAAATAATGGGCCAACGCGAAGCTACCACATTGGTACTTCCCGCAAATCTGATTAATAACCAAGAGAGAGTCTCCCAGTATTTGCACGTCTCTGACTCCCATTTCCAATAGTATCTCTAGGCCTATGATCAATGCCTCATATTCCGCCTAGTTATTGGTACATTGAAACTCCAACTGGAAAGAGTAAGAAAAGTTATCCCCAGCCGGATTCTCCAGGGCAATTCCAGCTCTGGCCATGGTTTTAGTTCTTGAACCATCGAAGTATAGTACCCAAGGCTGTAACATTATAGTTGCCTGGTGACCCACTAAGGGCTCGGGGCATGGCCATCCATATGTGATCGCAGCGACTTCTAGTTTGCGAATCTCGGTGGCCTCCAACACGGGATGATCCGCTAGAAAATCCACGATGGCTTTACCTTTCACTGCCTTTTGTGGCACATACTGTAAAGAGAACTCTGAAAGAGCCAAAACCCACTTGCCAATCAGCCCCCTAAGAATGGGCCGCGACAACACATATTTGACCAAATCGGTCTGGGCAATTATGCATGTAGTAAAAGACAACATGTAGTGGCGAAGCTTGCATGCAGAGAAGTATAACGTTAAACACAGCTTCTCCATTGGTGTGTACCTTGTCTCGCAATCCGTTAACGTTCTACTAAGGTAGAAAATGGCATGCTCTACTCCTTCCTCGTCGTTCTGTGCCAGAAAGCTGCCTATTGACGCTTCTGCAGCTGAGACGTAGAGTTTGAGTGGCTGATCTGGTTTTGGCGAAACAAGAACTGGTGGATTTGTTAGATAGGCCTTTATGCGATTAAAGGCCTCTTAATGTTTTGCCTCCCACACAAATTCTGTTTGCCTTTGCAGCTTTAGCAGAGCAGAAAAAGGCTGAATCTTTCCTGCTGAGTTGGAAATGAACCGTCGTAAGAAATTGATTTTTCCTAACAACCTTTACAGCTCCTTCTTCATCCTCGGAAGCGAAGCATTGATCACCGCTTTAGCCTTATCCTCGGATACTTCAATGGCCCTTTGATGCACAATAAAACCTAGGAAGTCGCCTGCTTGAACTCCGAACACACATTTCGCCGGATTCATCTTTAACTTGTGGACTCTCATCCGCTCGAAAACCTTTCGCAAATCCACTATGTGGTTTCCCCGCTACTTTGATTTGACAACCACGTCATCAATATAAACCTCTAAGATCTTTCCAAGGATATCATGGAAGATTAGGTTCATTGCCCACTGGTACGTGGCTCCGGCATTTTTCAAACCGAATGGCATAACCACGTACTCGAAAACTCCTGCGAAACCTGGGCATCTGAATGCAGTTTTGTGTCTATCTTCTTCTGCCACTGGAATCTGGTGATAACAAGCAGTTCCGTCCATAAAGGACAACCGCTCATGATTGGCTACTGCGTCTACCAACATATCCGCGACCGGCATGGGGTAGATGTCTTTGGGAGTGGCATTGTTGAGGTCGCGGTAGTCGACACACACCCTTATCTTGCCATTCTTCCTTCGAACTGGAATGACATTAGATAGCCACTGATTGTACGTACTTGGCAACCCTGATGATTCATGATTTGTGCATCTTCTCGACTTCTTCCTTGACCAAAACCTGGGTTTCCGAATTCATCTGCCTAGATTCTTGCCTCACCGGATTGTGATTTGGGATTGTTGGTAGTTTATGACAGACTAACTCAGGAGCTAGACCTGGCATATCTTTGTATTTCTCCGCAAAGCAATCTTTGAATTCACGTAATAAGACTATAAGCCTCTGTTTTTCGTCAGGCTCTAAGTTCTCACTGATTGACACTTCCATTGGCTCAGCTTCAGTCCCCAAGTTTACCTTTTCTGTAGGATCTCTGACCTTCGGTGGAGTATCATCCAACGTTGCCGGAGCTAGTCGGATAGGTTCTTTTTCCTCCTCGCAATCAGAGAACTCTTCATCTACGTATTCTAATGTTGCTACTTGCGCATAGGCCTCTTTTTTCGATCAAATATAAAGATAATCTATCATACAAAGAATATAAGGCCTATACCTCTTCTTGTGGGAGGTCGTGATCCATTAATTGATGTCTGAGGATGGCACTGCATGGCCGGGCCTTTCGAGGTTGCCTTTCGCGACCGCGAGCCCCCATTGCGCTAGTTCTGAGGCTGTCACCCCTATGGGGAGGCCCTTTTCATCAATGCTGACAACCTATAATGGAGAGATTGGTTCTAGGTAGTACCTCGCATCTACATAGTTGGCGGATACCGAGAAAGGTCGAGAATCAGCCTTGATCACTTCTTACTTATCTGCAGCTCCGTCCCATATGAAATTCTTGGTGGAGTGTGGACGGGACATAGTAAATCCTGTGAATCCAGTCGCGGCCCAAGATTGCGCTGTATGTCGCGTAACAATCCGTAACGAAGAAAGCATAAACCCCTTCTGCCTGACCCACTTTAACTCGCTGGAAAAGCAAACCAAGTGTTTTGGTCACTGTTCCCGCAAAGTTCTTGAGTGTCAGGGATGTAGACTGGATCTTTTCTTTCTTGATGCCTAACAACTATATGGTTCTAATGGTCAAGACGTTGACTATGGCGCCAGTATCCACCATGATCTTGCTCACCTTAGTGTCGTTCACATCCGCAGTGATGTACAATGGCCTCATGTGCTACACCATTGCTGGCGTTGGTTTGTTGAAGCCCATATCCTAATTTCTATATGTGGCATTTTCTATCTTTATAGCCTCAATCTTCCCTGGCTTAGAAGGTCCTGGGAGTGCAGAAACTGCTGAAATTATCTCGTGTGATTGCTTGTCCAGCGTTTTACCTTCCCCCGTCTGACATTCTTGCGCTGCCACTGGCAAAGCATATTTTGCAGATAGTACGTATACCATGTTGCATGCAATATCCGCGATCTCAGCTTCCCTTGCCCCTTTCGTTGGAAGGTTTAAATCCACTTCTTCAGCGGACTTCCCAGCGACGTAAGCGATTAATGATCCCTCTTCTTGGATCATGGTTTTCTCCTGCCCGTCTGTTACGCCGGAAGATTCGCTTCTTTGTGGGTGCTTCGGAGCCTCTTCTAGGTTCGTAACCACTATGCTCCGAACTTTCTTAGGTCTCCAATGCATGGTCGCTTGGGAATTCTCGTTGCCCCCAAGTCTATCGAAGATCAAGGGTTTGTTGACTCATTCGCGCGATATTCTTCGCCAAACACTCGCCTTCCGAATTGGTGGTGATTCTCGCCTCGCGGGAACTAGGAGATTCTTCCTGCTATCCTCCTCACGCATGCTGGGCTTTGGCACTTGCTGCAGCAACCTAAGATGCCGCTTGGAGCCCTGTGGGGAAACGAACCTGTCAGAGGTCTGTGCCTCTACTTGTCTATGATATTCCCTTGGCGACCTCACCAGCTGCGATGGTTTGATCAATCCTTAGTCTAGCGCTGCTAAGGTCCGCTTGGCTTCTCCAAACCTTCGCTGGAGCTTCCTTTTCCTTGAGGAGCTCATCTCCACCATTTTACCCTTCTCCCGTGTATACCATTTTCCTTCCTTAATGGAGGATGTCGGTGCTGGAGGGATGTAAGGCTTGATCGTGATTTCCTGCCGTTCCTTCAGCTTTTCTTCTTTCCTCGCAGCCTTCAAATTCCTAAAAAGGTTAGAGTCCTTTGGCGAGGAAGACTCCGATTCAATGCACAACTTTGGGCTATTTGGCTGGAAGCTTTTAGAAGGTGCTAGCAGCCTCATTGGCGGTAAGGAGCCAAAGCGAATAGTCTGCTCAATCTTCTGCTGCAACGCTTGACCGTCTCATTCCTCCTTACATCTTGAGCATAGAACAATGGGTGAAGCCGTCTTCGGCCTCCGCTTTACTGACTGTCCAGCCACCTTTTCTGAACCCCTGATGCTACTATCTGGGCTCTGCTCTTTGTGATTCTTTATATCCCAATCCACGTCAAGCATGTTGACTCCCGTGACTGGGAAATGATCCATATCCACTAGTGCTGCTGCTGTTGCTAGCACTTTCACTTGCAAGCTACCATTATTCAACTAAATCTGAATCTGATCCTTCAATTTAATGCAGTCAACCGTATTATGGTTCCACATATTATGGAGTTTACATTATTTCTTTCCCCTTAATTGATCTGGTTTGGGGAAAGGCCCGAAGTCTGTCTTCACCATCTTTGCGGCAATCATCTCATCTAGAATTTCATGAGCTTTGTTCGCGTCATAGGTGTAGCTCGCAAACTCTGGCTTGGTGAAAACTACTGATTTGAGTTTCACTGGCTCTTTGCACAACTTCAGCTGCTTTATCGCTGTTGCCTTCTTCCCAATGAGCTCCAGCGCTGCTACCTCATCTTCTTCGGACTCCTCAGCTTCTGCTACGCCGGGTTCCTCGCTCCTGTAATAAGGATCATAGGAATTCGAATGGTGGTTCAGCACCGCCACTGTCCTACGCTTTCCTGGAATATACGTTACCTTAGAGGCATTTTTCATGGCGTCCATCTTTCGATGCTAGTAGCTTCCCACCTCTGTGATTAGGTCTCCCATGGACTTGAACATACAGCCATGCTGTTTTTTGCGTTGGCGGGGTTCCAAACTCTTAATTGCCAACTTCACCAGTTTCTTCTCTAGCAAAACCACATTCAAATTCCCTTTCTGGATCTGGAAGCGTTGTAGGTACGCGATGGCGAATTCAGTCGACTGTTGAGCCATCTGAGTGAGTGAAGCGAGATCTACCTCAGGCTCAATGGTTTCGAAAGTCTCTCTGAACAACTTCTCCATTGTAGGCCAGTTCGCGATAGATCCTGGTTGTAGCCTGGTATACCATGTAAAGGCAGATCCTGATAAAGAAGTCACGAATATCTTGCACTTCAAGCTGTCGTCGTTTTGGTATTGGCCACACTGTACCCGAAACCTTATCAGATGCGCCGCGGCGCTTTTGAGATCTTCTCCCGAGAAGGTAGTGAACGTGATGCTCTTATACCCTTTTGGGTAAGGAGCATGTAGGATGTGTGGTGGGAAGGGACCTTGATAGGCCTCTTCCAAGTTAGGCCTCTGGTTTACGGCCCTGATCATAGCTTCTACCTCTTCTCTCCTTATATACCCTGGGTCGGGAGGAGGATGAGTGTACACTATTGTTTCTCCAGCTGGCTGAATCAAAGGTGCTGCATGTGAAGTTTGGCTGACCAATGATATACCGCCTATATGGGCCGTCTTAGTTTGGGCTGACGTCTGGGACGTGGAGCCCGCTACTGTTTGACTTCCCGTAGCCACAATGACTTTTGGTAGACTCCCTGCCATATCAGTCCCTTCTCGAGCCTCTACAGACTCGTCGAATATGCACTCATATCCATCGCTGTCGTATTGGACAACTATAGTAGGTTCTAGGATAGACCCCTCGTAGATCTTTAAATTCCTGCTCTTCTGGGTAACCGACGATGCATTTTTGTCTTTTCTGCCGGTTATCGGAACGCTTGACTTATTCTTGGCTGACGCGGCAACTATAGCTGGAACGAAAGTTGCCGCGCCGCTACCGCTAGCTTTTTCTTGAACATTTGGCGGTATGTATTTTCCAGACACGGGAGATCGACCCAAAGAGCCAAGAATAGTGTTAGGATCTCCTAACGTCCTATTCATAACTTCTATGGCCTGATCTAGGTCAGCTTTCTGCATGGCTACCTGCGTGGTTAAAGTCAATCGTTCGGCTTGAATGGCTACCACTTCAGTAGCGACATTTGTAGCTTGGACAACTTGGGCTGTGATCATCCCCACGAGTTGTTCATGGTTTGTGTGCATTTGGCTTGTAACGTCCTGAAGACGCTCTTCAATCATCTGATCCATTCGCTGGAACCATTGAAGAGCCTTATGACTTTCTTCCACGAACTTCCGTCTTGACACTTCCATGAAACTTTCATTGTTAAGCTTCATGATGGCCATCTTTTGTAGGATGTCTGCATCCTCCGGTATAGGGAGAGGAACATATTCCCCGGTCGCGCCCGCTTGCTCCGACCACATGGGAATGGCCGGTAGCCTGCTCGGCCACTTCTGATCGGGATGTTGCAGAGTCTCCGCTCTCAGAGATAAGCGGTAACTTTTCGGTTGCCATCTCAGATGATGGCAAGTTAAAAGCAAATCTTTGCCTTACTTGCTCTTCCGAAAGGCCACGACAATCCACACGATGGTGTGGCTTGTAACTGGAGGCCTTATGTTTTGGACAGTTGACGTATACGTTTTGATAAGGGTTATCGTCTGACTTCCCATTGGTGACACTTGTGCTCCGGAACACTTCTGATTAAGTCCCACTGGGTGTGCCAAAATGTTCGGCTCCAGTTTTGTTGTGTCTGGTCGACAGTCTCTTTTCTTGCTTGGGCGTGCCAGCACCATTCGGGTGCAATCGTCGGGGGTGTCCCTTGACCTGACTTATGTCGAGCGATTGTAAACGAGGAGAGCACTAACCTCGTCGCGGGATTCTTTGTGCCTCGTGGTGAAGACTTTGCTGAAGTTTCTTCTTGTTTACACAATCGATACTCAATATTGTAGATTGAGCATTAGCTTGGCTGGGCTGCGAGGGCGTTACCCATGCTTGGCTGGTTCTATAACCGTTGTGGTCGCGGCACTACCGTCGGCTCCCGAGGAGACTAGGACAGATGTACGTTGACAGAGGGTTCGGTGGCACTAACAGTCTGCTCCGGTGGAGACTGGGACTGGAGTGTGGTCACCTGTAAGAGGAGAAAGGTTGTTTGCTCCGGAGAGGCTTGGATAATCGTAAAGATTAGTTGATGAATTGGCCGTCTTTGTTTCTTCGTGTTAGCCACAGATATAGGCTATTCTGTGAATTCCTGGTCCTCAGAAAAGTGTAGAATATTCTATTCTGGACCATATGCGTTTGACCTGTAGACGCTTTAACTTTGGAATCTTGGCATATCCAATTGTTAATTGTTAATTGATCTGGATATACTTAAAATAGGAGTAAAGCTAACTCCTCATTGGATGCGGGCTGTTGGGATATGGCATTTAAACCTATCCCCGCAAGCGCGTCCCATTAATGGCGCACTAGTATAGTCATGATGCTATATTTCTTCTGCAACAGTGTACAGACCTCATCGCACGCTTTCTCCCTTTATTCCACCACGAGCAAAGCTGTATTGCACTCTCTGACTTCCACGTGGGTGAAGAATATAATGATTATTCCACGTGGGTTCCCGATAGTGGACCCACTGGGCCTCTGCGGGGCTTCGCGGGGATTCCGCCTGGATTCCCTCGCTGGGCCTGCTTCGTGTTCCCTATATGGGCCGCTACATCGTCCCACACTGTCTGCCACTCCAAGGGTCCGGTCAAAAATATTTTTTGGGCTCAAACACTACGGTCGGTTTCCCCAGTTTCGTATGTCTTGATGATTTGTCCTTTGAGGAATTTGATATATAAATATAGTTATAAAAGTAATTATATTTGACCAAGTGGATCGAAGTCGAAACGAATACAACATTGATTGAATTTTTTACAACCAAAATGAAATATTCCGTGAGCCTGTGGTTTTTTATTAAGGAGTTAGAGTGGAATTATTATAAATTGAGTCTATGGTCTCAGTGATTACTTAGAGATCTCAAAAATATTTTCCAGAATTTTTATTTTTGATTTGATGGATTTGATAAGAGTGTTTCTATTGGGACCTCTAAATTTGCTTACTTGACCTCACTTTATTATTAATTATTAAATGACATATATAACCTATTATCAATTATAAAATGACATATATAACCTACTATAAAATGACTATTAAGGACAATAATTATATCAAAAAAATATTATATTTATTTTATGTAGACTTTCCAATTCAATAATATTATATTGTATTCTTTATTATTTTCATTATCTATTTTCATTTTCCAATTTCACTACATGCTCATTAAAGCTTTTATATATATTCAATAAGAATTAAAAATATGGGTACGATCATGTGACATAAAAATGTATGATATATATGTTAAACGCATATTGGTGAGTAAATCCTATTATGATTTATGACATAAATCTATGTCTATACATTATATTTGCACAAAAAAAAAAGAAAAAAAAAAGAGCTAGCTAGCAATAAAAATATATAAATAAATATTTAAATAATTAATCATGAGGTACAAAAAAAATAAAAATAAATAAACATTAAAAAAATAATTTCTTCATATATTTTTTTTGCACAACTAAAATAAAAAAACAGAACAGTTCATATTATTTTCTTATTGATTAGAAATTAATTCTTGAAACTCTATATCTTGTGTTTGGTTTTTTTTTATTTACTTATTGGAAAAGAGATTTGTGCATGTTGTTTGACTAAGTTTTTTATTTCAAATATAATAATTTATTTACAAATTATATAAGTGGGGTTATTTGAGAAACTTAGTATTTGAAAATTTAATAAGAAGTGCAAAATACACAAAGGTTAAGTGAGTAAATTTAGAGGTTTCAATAGCAAAACTCATTTGATAATCAAGCACAGGATGAGACGAATATGTGAGAATTTTCGGCAAGTTTTTTAGACACCTACGTTATTTATTATGATTTTTCAAAGTTTTCAAAATAAATAAAAATTATTAATTAATGTTGTGCTATGTTAGCCGTCAATAAACCGACCGCTTGATCTCTACCCTCTATCAAATTTTAATTCTAGTTGACTCGCAACGAGGTACTGGTCCCATCCGTCGTGCCTCTCCATTGCCGAGAATCGAAGGCCGAAATCTGCGGCAGCTCTGGTGTTTCTTCGATTCAGTTTTCCGGCGGCTCGATCACCGTTGGCGGTGGTGCTACTGTGCTCTAGTAACGGCCACGCTTTCGTGTGTTTCTTTATTGTTCGCATATACAGCAACCGAATTAAATTGAAACAAGTTGAAAAGGCCCGTCAGTTACACCTCTCTGCAACTCGTCTCATTCTCAACCCTCAAAATCTCAAAGCCAAAAATTATTTCCTAGTAATTTGTTCAATCAAATCCAATTTGTAGACCGAGTCAACTTGAATGAGATAATGAATAGTTTGTATTGATGTTTAAAGAAGCAGATGGTATACAAATCTAATTACTAATTCTTACACAGAAGATGTAAATATATATACACTGATCCTAAGAGACAAATCTGATAAAGATCCACATAACATGCAGACATACTTTTCCATGTTTTGTGATTCCTTTTCCATGTTTTCGGGTTTACATGTTTTCTGGTTTCCATCCATGTTTTCCTCACGCTAACACTCCCCCTCAAGTTGGCGCATACACGTCAACCATGCCCAACTTGCTTAGTGAGTCATAAAACGCCTTCCTGGAAACTCCTTTGGTAAGAATATCTGCAAGTTGCTCTTCAGTTGGAACAAAAGGAAAGCTGATAATTTTGGCATCTAGCTTCTCCTTTATAAAGTGACGATCAACCTCCACATGCTTAGTACGATCATGTTGTACTGGATTCTGTGATATGTCAATGGCTGCCTTGTTGTCACAATACAACTGCATAGTACCTTTGAGTTTGAAGCCCAGATCACGTAACAGATTTCTCAGCCACAGCAATTCACACACTCCGTGAGCCATACATCTATATTCGGCCTCAGCACTAGATCGTGCCACAACTTTCTGTTTCTTACTCTTCCATGAAACCAAATTACCTCCCACAAAGGTAAAGTAACCTGATGTTGACCTCCTGTCTGTAATATTTCTAGCCCAATCTGCATCTGTAAAGCCACAAACTTCAAGGATGTTGTTGTGTTTAGAAAACAATATTCCCCTTCCTGGAGCTGACTTCAGGTACTTTAAAATTCTCATAACAGCATCAATGTGACTCTCACTTGGGTTATGCATGAACTGACTCACCACACTTACTGGATATGCAACATCTGGTCTAGTATGAGCCAAATAAATCAAGCGCCCAACTAACCTCTGATAGCGAGCTCGATCAGTAGGTATCTGATCTGGATACTCAGCTAAACAATGATTCTGCTCAATAGGAGTATCAATAGGTCTACAATCCAATAAACCTGTTTCTGTTAGCAAGTCAAGAACGTACTTCCTTTGGCACAGGTATATCCCTTCTCTCCCCCTGGCTACCTCAATTCCTAAGAAGTACTTAAGTTCACCCAAGTCCTTCATCTCAAACTCAGAGGCTAGCTGTCTCTGCAGTCTATCCATCTCAACAGTATCATTGCCGGTGATTACCATATCATCCACATAAATAATTAGGGCTGTTACCTTCCCTTGTTGATGCTTGAGGAACAAGGTATGATCTGAGTTGCTCTGTTTGTAACCAACCTTCCGCATGAATTGTGAAAATCTCCCAAACCAAGCACGAGGCGATTGTTTGAGACCATACAAAGACTTTCTCAATTTGCATACAAAATCACCAGGAGAAGCAATTATATACCCAGGTGGAAGGCTCATGTACACTTCCTCGGCTAACTCTCCATGAAGAAATGCATTCTTGACATCAAACTGTCGGAGTGGCCAGTTTAAACTAGCAGCAAACGAGAACAGAACCCGAATAGTGTCCATCTTGGCAACAGGAGCAAACGTTTCATCATAGTCTATAACATACGTCTGACTAAACCCCTTTGCTACAAGGCGTGCTTTGTACCGATTTACTGATCCATCTGCATTATGTTTCACAGTAAACACCCAACGACAACCTACAGCCTTCTTGCCTTGTGGTGACGGCACAAGTTGCCAAGTATTGTTCTTCTGCAACGACTCCATCTCTTCCTCCATTGCCTTTCTCCATTTTGGATCCCCCAATGCATCCTGCACTCTGTTAGGTACTGATACAGCAGATATTTGATTCACAAATGATTCATATGACTTAGACAACCTCCTAATGGACATATAATTGGCTACTGGGTATTTTGATTTGGCAGTAAGAGTAGGTTCATATATTTTGGCTGATTGACCTCGAGTGGTCCTATTTGGTAACACATATTGCTCAACATTAGACTCACTATTGTTAGTACCAGTGGATGGACATACCTCAAATGGGTGATCTTCAGTACCAGGGAGTTGTGGGTCAGGGGTAGAACTGATGGAAGGAGCTTCTGCTTCTGGAGGTGATGAGCTGATGCTCTCAACTGGATCCGTCAAAATACCTCCTGCCTGTGCAACTTCTTCTCCGCTTCCTGATTCCTCCCCCTCTCCATGATACAGCTCTTCAAAATATGAATTCTCCCCCTGAAGAGTTGTATCCGAGGGGGAAAAATAACTCATGTCCTCAAAGAAAGTAACATCCATAGTGACATAGTATTTTCTGGTTGGTGGATGATAGCACTTGTACCCTTTCTGATAACCTCCGTAGCCCACAAATACACACTTAAGCGCTCGGGCATCCAACTTAGACCGCTGGTTTTTAGGAATATGGACAAACGCAACACAACCAAAGACACGAGCTTGAAGGTTATGAAATGAAGGTAAGGAGACATGAGATGCAAGAACCTCAAATGGAATTCTTCCCTGAAGGACACTAGATGGAAGACGATTGATAAGATGGGAGGAAGCCTGTACAGCATCGCCCTAAAGATACTTAGGCATATGAGAACTAAAGAGAAGGGCACGAGCCATATCAAGTAAATGACGGTTTTTCCTTTCAGACACTCCATTTTGTTCTGGTGTTTGTGGACATGTGGTTTGGTGAACAATCCCATGGGTTTTGAAAAACTCTTGAAAAACATGATTAACATATTCCCCCCCCCCCCCCCCCCAATTGTCAGAACGAACAACTTTAATGGTGCTATGGTATTGTGTTTGAACAAGAGTACGAAAAGTTTGAAAAGCTGGGAAAACTTCATCTTTGGTTTTAAGAAGAGCAACCCATGACAATCTCGTACAATCATCAATAAATAACACAAAATATCTCATACCGAACATAGTGGGTTCTCGAGAAGGTCCCCAAACATCAGAGTGAATCAACTCAAAAGAAATAACACTTTTATTAGAAACACTAGGAGAATAAGTTGCACGATGACTCTTGGCCAAAACACATGTTTCACAATGTAAAACAGACTCATCCACACCAATAAACAGAGTAGGCATGGTTTTTCTCATAAGACTAAAAGATAGATGCCCTAAACGGCGATGCCACAACCAAATTTCACTTAGCTTATCAGAATTCGAAGTCAAAGCGGCGCGGGACTGTGCTCCTGGTTTCTCCCCTGCGTATGTCTGATCCAGATGGAACAACCTGCCCCTCAGATACCCCCGACCGATTAACTCCCTGGTGAAAAGATCCTGAAAAATCACATACATAGGATAAAAGGTTACAGAACATTTTGACTCAGTATTCAACTGTGGAACAGATATCAAGTGATGAGACAAGTCAGGTACGTATAAGACATTATGAAGTTCTAAAGTGGGAGTAATACGCACTCTCCCTGACCCTAACACACGAAAAGCCTCACCATTGGCATTGGTGACATAGGACACTGAAGGGGAAGACAATTCAGTAAAATATGATTTATCATAAGTCATATGATCGGAGGCACCAAAATCAATAATCCATGTATCATAACCAACAAAGTTAGAAACCTTTAAACCCATACCAATCTTACCCCGACCAGCTATAGAGGCTGTAGGAGTAGCCCCACCTGCTATATGATGATCCTATCCAGCCACTCCATAGAAATCTGGTTCTTGGACCAATTGAACAGCAGCTGCTTTTGCTTTAGGATGATAACCTTGCTTTTTAGGTTTGAGGTGCGGGTTCAGTTTCCAGCAAGTCTCTCGAACATGCCCAACATCATTGCAATAAGCACATTGTGGACGAGGGCGATTAGGAAAGCCTGGTGGAGGTCCTTGCTGATAAAGTGGGACTGATATCTGCTGTTGGAGAAATGGTGCTGGTGATTTTACTTGAATGGCTAGGCTAGACACTTCAACCCGTGCATGTTTGATACTGCCCTGTTGAGGCTCATCCTTGCGGATGTATGTAAAAGCTGTGTTTAGACTAGGAGGGTCTGTCATTCTGAGCAATTCTCCTTTGGCATTGCTATGCTTATCATCAAGCCCTCTCAAGAATACATGAACTCTTTCAAGTTCTTTCTCCTTCTGGTACCACGCAAGATCTTCCTGATTCTTGATCTTGCAAGGACGTTTTTGATCAATTTTAGCCCATACATTCTTCAGCTTGGTGAAATACACTACTACTGGTTGCCCATTCTGTTGCATACTGGCAGCTTTGCACATCAATTCATGAACCTGTATAAAATCAGACTCATTTGTATACAGA
Organism: Rosa rugosa; assembly: GCF_958449725.1. Lineage (NCBI taxonomy): Eukaryota > Viridiplantae > Streptophyta > Magnoliopsida > Rosales > Rosaceae > Rosa > Rosa rugosa. The sequence goes on from NC_084825.1 coordinate 13,439,828, forward strand.
TCCCCTAATGTCTTCCATATTGCTTCAGCAGTCTCACACCCTTCTACCAACTGTAGCACATTTTCAGTCATAGCTTTGAATAAGATCGCCATCACAGATCCATCATCATCCTCCCACTTAGTATAACCGTCCACATCCTCCTCACTAGGAGCTTTGGTTGTTCCAGTCACATGCCCCATCTTGTGTATGCCACGAAGCTGAACAGACACAATCTTCTTCCACGTTCGAAAGTTGGTACCATTGAGTTTCAGACCTCCAAAAGAACCACCGTCTGAACTTCGGACAGAAACCTCAATTTTTTAGACCTCATTGATCTTGGAACTCTGACCTTCATTTTCATCACCACCCATTGCAATAATATAGAAGGAATATCACACGATCACAGAGTATGCAGCGGAAAACAAGAATAACAGATGACTAAAAAAATCTGTTTTTTTTTTTTTTTTTTTTTACTGTTGGAGTTGACTGGATGAGTTGAGTTGACCCCTCTGGGTGAGATCCCCAACGAACAAAGACACCAAATCTCACTCCCTCTGAGCAAACCCAACTCGCCTCACTCACTCGGTCGAGTCTGCAGGTGGTCTGGGTCGAGGTCGAGATCGAGTCTATATCCGGTGGGTCTGAAGAGCGGCGCCGGTGGTCTGGGTCCTCTCTGTCAGAGATGGCGCTCTGTCTGTGTTGTCGGAAATGGCTCTGTTCCTGGTCGGCGGCCAAGTTGCTGCAGCTTGTCGAGATGGTCGGAGTAGACCGGTGATTTGGGAAGCCAATGACCGTCGGTCTGGATGGAAGAAATCGATCTGGAATCGTCCCGAGTTTGGGCGAGGATCAGATCGTCGTCTAGACTGGAATCGATCGATCTGGAATCTTCTGAGTGAGCGACGCTGATGTGGACTGAGCGACGCGGCTGAGCAGCCTGCTGTGGTTGAGCGAGGATTGTGAGCGATCTGGAAACCGACCAGTCTGAGTCGGACGGCGCACAACGGTTCTGAAGCAGCCGAGAAGGACTGATGGAAGGATTGATACTAGAGCAAGCTTGTTGCTGCAGGTACTGTGGTGATGGCAAGACCAAATGTGAAGATGAGGACGGCCGTTCTTGGACAAACGACGAAGTCGATCTGAAGAGAGACGGTGGTGGAGACAAAGTCCTTTTCGGATCTTTGCTCTGATACCAAGTCAACTTGAATGAGATAATGAATAGTTTGTATTGATGTTTAAAGAAGCAGATGGTATACAAATCTAATTACTAATTCTTACACAGAAGATGTAAATATATATACACTGATCCTAAGAGACAAATCTGATAAAGATCCACATAACATGCAGACATACTTTTCCATGTTTTCGGGTTTACATGTTTTCTGGTTTCCATCCATGTTTTCCTCACGCTAACAGACCGGGTCTCTTCATGAAGAGAATGTCCAACAAAAATCAAGTTGTTATATCAATTTGAGCTCTTCTGTAAGAGTTGCAGCAGAAATTCAAAGACAACTGAAAATCATAAAATTAATTCAATCTGTTGATCTTATTTAATGGAAAGCATGTTTCTCCGTTTTAGTGGTGAAGAGTTGAGGGATGATTAGTTAATGACCGAACAACTTTGAATTTGATTACTCCTCTGTTGATGGTGAAGAGATGAGCAAGGAAAGGAAGATGCTTCAGAAATTGAAGGAGACGAGTCGCAGAGTGAGTGAGAGAGGAAGGAAACAAGCAGGTTTTAAAATTCTTAGCCGGTTACCAGTTCACCGAAATATACGGTCAGGATTACACTAAAAACACTGACAGTTGGATTGGCTGCTTATGTGGCCGAGCATTCCATGCTTGGAGCATGGAAGAATGTTCGGTGTTTTAGGTCAAGAATCCTATTTAATTTTCACGGGAGCTGTGCTGTGGACTTGTGGAGCAGCGATCCAAAGAAAGAAATCGTCCTGTTAAACAAGCACTCCAAGA